>NW_028156998.1:80000-300000 GCF_964263955.1 Coregonus lavaretus | reverse complement strand
TCAATGAACTTGTCATAAATCAACATAGGATATGCCATCTTCCCCCCCCCCAACAAGACTCAAATATATATATATATATATTGGAAATGTAAGCAGGGGTTAAGCTTCTTCAGCTTGTGTCACAAAGTGGATACGTTTCTGTGTCCCTTTCAGAGTGAGTGACACATTGACTTTATATAGTGTACCAAGAGTTGTTCCCTCGCTTACGGCCATACCAGCCTGAATACGCCCGATCTCGTCTGATCTTGGAAGCTAAGCAGGGTCGGGCCTGGTTAGTACTTGGATGGGAGACTGCCTGGGAATACTAGGTGCTGTAAGCTTTTTGTCCCAGTAGAGCGTGCTCTTGTGTCATGGAGAAACTGCTTTTTATTTATCACCCTAATAATATCATGGATTGTTATTGGACTAAATGCAGTTTGTGTGCTGCCCTGCCCTGATCAAATCAAATCAAATAATGGACAGTGCGTTTCCCTCAAAATATAGGCAGTACATGCAGCCTTTGTTTTTAGTCTAGGAGACAGTCAATGTCTGTAGTCCATTAGGGCACTATACAATCCCTTCAATGTTTTGCCTGATTCCGTTAATTCCCAAGTTCCCTTTTCTCCGTTTAGATTTCCCCGTTGACCGTTTGTCCCTGTTTTGGCAGGTTTTCGCTCTCAAAAGTACACCTTTTTAATAGCAAAACAGCACAATTGGATGTTCTATGTCCACAACAATGTTTAAACCCTATCAGGTGACCATTTGTGAGGTCTGGGAAAAATGTAAGACATTTAGATGTTGGGGTGTAGTTACCCTTAAATGCAAGCATGCACCAGGAAGAGACCTTTGTTTGGTTAAGCGGTGTTGCTGTAGAACAAATGGCAACTGGAGTGATGCAAATGATCACGGTATAATTCTGCCATGCAGGCATAGGCTACTTTGTAGTTAACATTTACTTGCGAAGGTTTTGGGGAAAGCCATTCCTTCCCTACCAGAAGAAGGTTATCATTAGCATCATCGCTAACGGCTACACAAAGTGTAGACATACGCGCGCACCGCACACATGCACACAGACAGGGGCATTCCTGTGCCGTTTCAGAAAGTTCATGGAAATACGAATCACTGATGCATTTTGTTCATGTCTTATGATTGACTTGGACAAATGAATGCGTTTTCTAACAAGTTGAATAGATTTAGTTGATTTCTTACTAAGTTCAATAAATGTTTGAATATTGTTGAATTTCGGTTTCATGTCTGGATTCCGTGATTCGGTCCGCAACGCCTATTTTATAGGGCCCTAGTCAATGAACTTGTCATAAATCAACATAGGATATGCCCTCTTCCCCCCCCCCCCAACAAGACTCAAATATATATATATATATATTGGAAATGTAAGCAGGGGTTGAGCTTCTTCAGTTTGTGTCACAAAGTGGATACGTTTCTGTGTCCCTTTCAGAGTGAGTGACACATTGACTTTATATAGTGTACCAAGAGTTGTTCCCTCGCTTACGGCCATACCAGCCTGAATACGCCCGATCTCGTCCGATCTCGGAAGCTAAGCAGGGTCGGGCCTGGTTAGTACTTGGATGGGAGACCGCCTGGGAATACCAGGTGCTGTAAGCTTTTTGTCCCAGTAGAGCGTGCTCTTGTGTCATGGAGCAACTGCTTTTTATATATCACCCTAATAATATCATGGATTGTTATTGGACTAAATGCAGTTTGTGTGCTGCCCTGCCCTGATCAAATCAAATCAAATAATGGACAGTGCGTTTCCCTCAAAATATAGGCAGTACATGCAGCCTTTGTTTTTAGTCTAGGAGACAGTCAATGTCTGTAGTCCATTAGGGCACTATACAATCCCTTCAATGTTTTGCCTGATTCCGTTAATTCCCAAGTTCCCTTTTCTCCGTTTAGATTTCCCCGTTGACCGTTTGTCCCTGTTTTGGCAGGTTTTCGCTCTCAAAAGTACACCTTTTTAATAGCAAAACAGCACAATTGGATGTTCTATGTCCACAACAATGTTTAAACCCTATCAGGTGACCATTTGTGAGGTCTGGGAAAAATGTAAGACATTTAGATGTTGGGGTGTAGTTACCCTTAAATGCAAGCATGCACCAGGAAGAGACCTTTGTTTGGTTAAGCAGTGTTGCTGTAGAACAAATGGCAACTGGAGTGATGCAAATGATCACGGTATAATTCTGCCATGCAGGCATAGGCTACTTTGTAGTTAACATTTACTTGCGAAGGTTTTGGGGAAAGCCATTCCTTCCCTACCAGAAGAAGGTTATCATAAGCATCATCGCTAACGGCTACACAAAGTGTAGACATACGCGCGCACCGCACACATGCACACAGACAGGGGCATTCCTGTGCCATTTCAGAAAGTTCATGGAAATACGAATCACTGATGCAGTTTTTTCATGTCTTATGATTGACTTGGGCAAATGAATGCGTTTTCTAACAAGTTGAATAGATTTAGTTGATTTCTTACTAAGTTCAATAAATGTTTGAATATTGTTGAATTTCGGTTTAATGTCTGGATTCCGTGATTCGGTCCGCAACGCCTATTTTATAGGGCCCTAGTCAATGAACTTGTCATAAATCAACATAGGATATGCCCTCTTCCCCCCCCCCAACAAGACTCAAATATATATATATATATTGGAAATGTAAGCAGGGGTTGAGCTTCTTCAGTTTGTGTCACAAAGTGGATACGTTTCTGTGTCCCTTTCAGAGTGAGTGACACATTGACTTTATATAGTGTACCAAGAGTTGTTCCCTCGCTTACGGCCATACCATCCTGAATACGCCCGATCTCGTCCGATCTCGGAAGCTAAGCAGGGTCGGGCCTGGTTAGTACTTGGATGGGAGATCGCCTGGGAATAACAGGTGCTGTAAGTTTTTTGTCCCAGTAGAGCTTGCTCTTGTGTCATGGAGCAACTGCTTTTTATTTATCACCCTAATAATATCATTGATTGTTATTGGACTAAATGCAGTTTGTGTGCTGCCCTGCCCTGATCAAATCAAATCAAATAATGGACAGTGCGTTTCCCTAAAAATATAGGCAGTACATGCAGCCTTTGTTTTTAGTCTAGGAGACAGTCAATGTCTGTAGTCCATTAGGGCACTATACAATCCCTTCAATGTTTTGCCTGATTCCGTTAATTCCCAAGTTCCCTTTTCTCCGTTTAGATTTCCCCGTTGACCGTTTGTCCCTGTTTTGGCAGGTTTTCGCTCTCAAAAGTACACCTTTTTAATAGCAAAACAGCACAATTGGATGTTCTATGTCCACAACAATGTTTAAACCCTATCAGGTGACCATTTGTGAGGTCTGGGAAAAATGTAAGACATTTAGATGTTGGGGTGTAGTTACCCTTAAATGCAAGCATGCACCAGGAAGAGACCTTTGTTTGGTTAAGCGGTGTTGCTGTAGAACAAATGGCAACTGGAGTGATGCAAATGATCACGTTATAATTCTGCCATGCAGGCATAGGCTACTTTGTAGTTAACATTTACTTGCGAAGGTTTTGGGGAAAGCCATTCCTTCCCTACCAGAAGAAGGTTATCATTAGCATCATCGCTAACGGCTACACAAAGTGTAGACATACGCGCGCACCACACACATGCACACAGACAGGGGCATTCCTGTGCCGTTTCAGAAAGTTCATGGAAATACGAATCACTGATGCATTTTGTTCATGTCTTATGATTGACTTGGGCAAATGAATGCGTTTTCTAACAAGTTGAATAGATTTAGTTGATTTCTTACTAAGTTCAATAAATGTTTGAATATTGTTGAATTTCGGTTTAATGTCTGGATTCCGTGATTCGGTCCGCAACGCCTATTTTATAGGGCCCTAGTCAATGAACTTGTCATAAATCAACATAGGATATGCCCTCTTCCCCCCCCCCAACAAGACTCAAATATATATATATATATTGGAAATGTAAGCAGGGGTTGAGCTTCTTCAGTTTGTGTCACAAAGTGGATACGTTTCTGTGTCCCTTTCAGAGTGAGTGACACATTGACTTTATATAGTGTACCAAGAGTTGTTCCCTTGCTTAAGGCCATACCAGCCTGAATACGTCCGATCTCGTCCGATCTCGGAAGCTAAGCAGGGTTGGTCCTGGTTAGTACTTGGATGGGAGACCGCCTGGGAATACCAGGTGCTGTAAGCTTTTTGTCCCAGTAGAGCATGCTCTTGTGTCATGGAGCAACTGCTTTTTATTTATCACCCTAATAATATCATGGATTGTTATTGGACTAAATGCAGTTTGTGTGCTGCCCTGCCCTGATCAAATCAAATCAAATAATGGACAGTGCGTTTCCCTCAAAATATAGGCAGTACATGCAGCCTTTGTTTTTAGTCTAGGAGACAGTCAATGTCTGTAGTCCATTAGGGCACTATACAATCCCTTCAATGTTTTGCCTGATTCCGTTAATTCCCAAGTTCCCTTTTCTCCGTTTAGATTTCCCCGTTGACCGTTTGTCCCTGTTTTGGCAGGTTTTCGCTCTCAAAAGTACACCTTTTTAATAGCAAAACAGCACAATTGGATGTTCTATGTCCACAACAATGTTTAAACCCTATCAGGTGACCATTTGTGAGGTCTGGGAAAAATGTAAGACATTTAGATGTTGGGGTGTAGTTACCCTTAAATGCAAGCATGCACCAGGAAGAGACCTTTGTTTGGTTAAGCGGTGTTGCTGTAGAACAAATGGCAACTGGAGTGATGCAAATGATCACGGTATAATTCTGCCATGCAGGCATAGGCTATTTGTAGTTAACATTTACTTGCGAAGGTTTTGGGGAAAGCCATTCCTTCCCTACCAGAAGAAGGTTATCATTAGCATCATCGCTAACGGCTACACAAAGTGTAGACATACGCGCGCACCGCACACATGCACACAGACAGGGGCATTCCTGTGCCGTTTCAGAAAGTTCATGGAAATACGAATCACTGATGCATTTTGTTCATGTCTTATGATTGACTTGGGCAAATGAATGCGTTTTCTAACAAGTTGAATAGATTTAGTTGATTTCTTACTAAGTTCAATAAATGTTTGAATATTGTTGAATTTCGGTTTCATGTCTGGATTCCGTGATTCGGTCCGCAACGCCTATTTTATAGGGCCCTAGTCAATGAACTTGTCATAAATCAACATAGGATATGCCCTCTTCCCCCCCCCCCCAACAAGACTCTAATATATATATATATATATTGGAAATGTAAGCAGGGGTTGAGCTTCTTCAGTTTGTGTCACAAAGTGGATACGTTTCTGTGTCCCTTTCAGAGTGAGTGACACATTGACTTTATATAGTGTACCAAGAGTTGTTCCCTCGCTTACGGCCATACCAGCCTGAATACGTCCGATCTCGTCCGATCTCGGAAGCTAAGCAGGGTCGGGCCTGGTTAGTACTTGGATGGGAGATTGCCTGGGAATACCAGGGGCTGTAAGCTTTTTGTCCCAGTAGAGCGTGCTCTTGTGTCATGGAGCAACTGCTTTTTATTTATCACCCTAATAATATCATGGATTGTTATTGGACTAAATGCAGTTTGTGTGCTGCCCTGCCCTGATCAAATCAAATCAAATAATGGACAGTGCGTTTCCCTCAAAATATAGGCAGTACATGTAGCCTTTGTTTTTAGTCTAGGAGACAGTCAATGTCTGTAGTCCATTAGGGCACTATACAATCCCTTCAATGTTTTGCCTGATTCCGTTAATTCCCAAGTTCCCTTTTCTCCGTTTAGATTTCCCCGTTGACCGTTTGTCCCTGTTTTGGCAGGTTTTCGCTCTCAAAAGTACACCTTTTTAATAGCAAAACAGCACAATTGGATGTTCTATGTCCACAACAATGTTTAAACCCTATCAGGTGACCATTTGTGAGGTCTGGGAAAAATGTAAGACATTTAGATGTTGGGGTGTAGTTACCCTTAAATGCAAGCATGCACCAGGAAGAGACCTTTGTTTGGTTAAGCGGTGTTGCTGTAGAACAAATGGCAACTGGAGTGATGCAAATGATCACGGTATAATTCTGCCATGCAGGCATAGGCTACTTTGTAGTTAACATTTACTTGCGAAGGTTTTGGGGAAAGCCATTCCTTCCCTACCAGAAGAACGTTATCATTAGCATCATCGCTAACGGCTACACAAAGTGTAGACATACGCGCGCACCGCACACATGCACACAGACAGGGGCATTCCTGTGCCGTTTCAGAAAGTTCATGGAAATACGAATCACTGATGCATTTTGTTCATGTCTTATGATTGACTTGGGCAAATGAATGCGTTTTCTAACAAGTTGAATAGATTTAGTTGATTTCTTACTAAGTTCAATAAATGTTTGAATATTGTTGAATTTCGGTTTCATGTCTGGATTCCGTGATTCGGTCCGCAACGCCTATTTTATAGGGCCCTAGTCAATGAACTTGTCATAAATCAACATAGGATATGCCCTCTTCCCCCCCCCCCCAACAAGACTCTAATATATATATATATATATTGGAAATGTAAGCAGGGGTTGAGCTTCTTCAGTTTGTGTCACAAAGTGGATACGTTTCTGTGTCCCTTTCAGAGTGAGTGACACATTGACTTTATATAGTGTACCAAGAGTTGTTCCCTCGCTTACGGCCATACCAGCCTGAATACGTCCGATCTCGTCCGATCTCGGAAGCTAAGCAGGGTCGGGCCTGGTTAGTACTTGGATGGGAGATTGCCTGGGAATACCAGGGGCTGTAAGCTTTTTGTCCCAGTAGAGCGTGCTCTTGTGTCATGGAGCAACTGCTTTTTATTTATCACCCTAATAATATCATGGATTGTTATTGGACTAAATGCAGTTTGTGTGCTGCCCTGCCCTGATCAAATCAAATCAAATAATGGACAGTGCGTTTCCCTCAAAATATAGGCAGTACATGTAGCCTTTGTTTTTAGTCTAGGAGACAGTCAATGTCTGTAGTCCATTAGGGCACTATACAATCCCTTCAATGTTTTGCCTGATTCCGTTAATTCCCAAGTTCCCTTTTCTCCGTTTAGATTTCCCCGTTGACCGTTTGTCCCTGTTTTGGCAGGTTTTCGCTCTCAAAAGTACACCTTTTTAATAGCAAAACAGCACAATTGGATGTTCTATGTCCACAACAATGTTTAAACCCTATCAGGTGACCATTTGTGAGGTCTGGGAAAAATGTAAGACATTTAGATGTTGGGGTGTAGTTACCCTTAAATGCAAGCATGCACCAGGAAGAGACCTTTGTTTGGTTAAGCGGTGTTGCTGTAGAACAAATGGCAACTGGAGTGATGCAAATGATCACGGTATAATTCTGCCATGCAGGCATAGGCTACTTTGTAGTTAACATTTACTTGCGAAGGTTTTGGGGAAAGCCATTCCTTCCCTACCAGAAGAACGTTATCATTAGCATCATCGCTAACGGCTACACAAAGTGTAGACATACGCGCGCACCGCACACATGCACACAGACAGGGGCATTCCTGTGCCGTTTCAGAAAGTTCATGGAAATACGAATCACTGATGCATTTTGTTCATGTCTTATGATTGACTTGGGCAAATGAATGCGTTTTCTAACAAGTTGAATAGATTTAGTTGATTTCTTACTAAGTTCAATAAATGTTTGAATATTGTTGAATTTCGGTTTAATGTCTGGATTCCGTGATTCGGTCCGCAACGCCTATTTTATAGGGCCCTAGTCAATGAACTTGTCATAAATCAACATAGGATATGCCCTCTTCCCCCCCCCCCCAACAAGACTCAAATATATATATATATATATTGGAAATGTAAGCAGGGGTTGAGCTTCTTCAGTTTGTGTCACAAAGTGGATACGTTTCTGTGTCCCTTTCAGAGTGAGTGACACATTGACTTTATATAGTGTACCAAGAGTTGTTCCCTCGCTTACGGCCATACCAGCCTGAATACGCCCGATCTCGTCCGATCTCGGAAGCTAAGCAGGGTCGGGCCTGGTTAGTACTTGGATGGGAGACCGCCTGGGAATACCAGGTGCTGTAAGCTTTTTGTCCCAGTAGAGCGTGCTCTTGTGTCATGGAGCAACTGCTTTTTATATATCACCCTAATAATATCATGGATTGTTATTGGACTAAATGCAGTTTGTGTGCTGCCCTGCCCTGATCAAATCAAATCAAATAATGGACAGTGCGTTTCCCTCAAAATATAGGCAGTACATGCAGCCTTTGTTTTTAGTCTAGGAGACAGTCAATGTCTGTAGTCCATTAGGGCACTATACAATCCCTTCAATGTTTTGCCTGATTCCGTTAATTCCCAAGTTCCCTTTTCTCCGTTTAGATTTCCCCGTTGACCGTTTGTCCCTGTTTTGGCAGGTTTTCGCTCTCAAAAGTACACCTTTTTAATAGCAAAACAGCACAATTGGATGTTCTATGTCCACAACAATGTTTAAACCCTATCAGGTGACCATTTGTGAGGTCTGGGAAAAATGTAAGACATTTAGATGTTGGGGTGTAGTTACCCTTAAATGCAAGCATGCACCAGGAAGAGACCTTTGTTTGGTTAAGCAGTGTTGCTGTAGAACAAATGGCAACTGGAGTGATGCAAATGATCACGGTATAATTCTGCCATGCAGGCATAGGCTACTTTGTAGTTAACATTTACTTGCAAAGGTTTTGGGAAAGCCATTCCTTCCCTACCAGAAGAAGGTTATCATAAGCATCATCGCTAACGGCTACACAAAGTGTAGACATACGCGCGCACCGCACACATGCACACAGACAGGGGCATTCCTGTGCCATTTCAGAAAGTTCATGGAAATACGAATCACTGATGCAGTTTTTTCATGTCTTATGATTGACTTGGGCAAATGAATGCGTTTTCTAACAAGTTGAATAGATTTAGTTGATTTCTTACTAAGTTCAATAAATGTTTGAATATTGTTGAATTTCGGTTTAATGTCTGGATTCCGTGATTCGGTCCGCAACGCCTATTTTATAGGGCCCTAGTCAATGAACTTGTCATAAATCAACATAGGATATGCCCTCTTCCCCCCCCCCCAACAAGACTCAAATATATATATATATATTGGAAATGTAAGCAGGGGTTGAGCTTCTTCAGTTTGTGTCACAAAGTGGATACGTTTCTGTGTCCCTTTCAGAGTGAGTGACACATTGACTTTATATAGTGTACCAAGAGTTGTTCCCTCGCTTACGGCCATACCATCCTGAATACGCCCGATCTCGTCCGATCTCGGAAGCTAAGCAGGGTCGGGCCTGGTTAGTACTTGGATGGGAGATCGCCTGGGAATAACAGGTGCTGTAAGTTTTTTGTCCCAGTAGAGCTTGCTCTTGTGTCATGGAGCAACTGCTTTTTATTTATCACCCTAATAATATCATTGATTGTTATTGGACTAAATGCAGTTTGTGTGCTGCCCTGCCCTGATCAAATCAAATCAAATAATGGACAGTGCGTTTCCCTAAAAATATAGGCAGTACATGCAGCCTTTGTTTTTAGTCTAGGAGACAGTCAATGTCTGTAGTCCATTAGGGCACTATACAATCCCTTCAATGTTTTGCCTGATTCCGTTAATTCCCAAGTTCCCTTTTCTCCGTTTAGATTTCCCCGTTGACCGTTTGTCCCTGTTTTGGCAGGTTTTCGCTCTCAAAAGTACACCTTTTTAATAGCAAAACAGCACAATTGGATGTTCTATGTCCACAACAATGTTTAAACCCTATCAGGTGACCATTTGTGAGGTCTGGGAAAAATGTAAGACATTTAGATGTTGGGGTGTAGTTACCCTTAAATGCAAGCATGCACCAGGAAGAGACCTTTGTTTGGTTAAGCGGTGTTGCTGTAGAACAAATGGCAACTGGAGTGATGCAAATGATCACGTTATAATTCTGCCATGCAGGCATAGGCTACTTTGTAGTTAACATTTACTTGCGAAGGTTTTGGGGAAAGCCATTCCTTCCCTACCAGAAGAAGGTTATCATTAGCATCATCGCTAACGGCTACACAAAGTGTAGACATACGCGCGCACCACACACATGCACACAGACAGGGGCATTCCTGTGCCGTTTCAGAAAGTTCATGGAAATACGAATCACTGATGCATTTTGTTCATGTCTTATGATTGACTTGGGCAAATGAATGCGTTTTCTAACAAGTTGAATAGATTTAGTTGATTTCTTACTAAGTTCAATAAATGTTTGAATATTGTTGAATTTCGGTTTAATGTCTGGATTCCGTGATTCGGTCCGCAACGCCTATTTTATAGGGCCCTAGTCAATGAACTTGTCATAAATCAACATAGGATATGCCCTCTTCCCCCCCCCCAACAAGACTCAAATATATATATATATATTGGAAATGTAAGCAGGGGTTGAGCTTCTTCAGTTTGTGTCACAAAGTGGATACGTTTCTGTGTCCCTTTCAGAGTGAGTGACACATTGACTTTATATAGTGTACCAAGAGTTGTTCCCTTGCTTACGGCCATACCAGCCTGAATACGCCCGATCTCGTCAGATCTCGGAAGCTAAGCAGGTTTAGGGCTGGTTAGTACTTGGATGGGGGACCACCTTGGAATACCAGTTGCTGTAAAAGCATGTAAGAAGCTATGGCGTGGACTGATAATCTGCGTTATAGGCTGAGATGTGAAGATGTGAAATATGAAGCTATGATATGTAAAAAAATAAGCTGTGAAGATGTGATGTGAAATATGAAGCTATGATATGTAAAAAAAATAAGCTGTGAAGCTATGAGATGTGAAGATGTGATGTGAAATATGAAGCTATGATATGTAAAAATAAGCTGTGAAGCTATGAGATGTGAAATATGAAGCTATGATATGTAAAAATAAGCTGTGAAGCTATGAGATGTGAAGATGTGATGTGAAATATGAAGCTATGATATGTAAAAAAATATAAGCTGTAAAAAGCTATGATGGGTTAATTCTAAAAAAAAAAAAAAAAAAAAAAAAAATACGTCCGATCTCGTCCGATCTCGGAAGCTAAGCAGGGTTGGTCCTGGTTAGTACTTGGATGGGAGACCGCCTGGGAATACCAGGTGCTGTAAGCTTTTTGTCCCAGTAGAGCATGCTCTTGTGTCATGGAGCAACTGCTTTTTATTTATCACTCTAATAATATCATGGATTGTTATTGGACTAAATGCAGTTTGTGTGCTGCCCTGCCCTGATCAAATCAAATCAAATAATGGACAGTGCGTTTCCCTCAAAATATAGGCAGTACATGCAGCCTTTGTTTTTAGTCTAGGAGACAGTCAATGTCTGTAGTCCATTAGGGCACTATACAATCCCTTCAATGTTTTGCCTGATTCCGTTAATTCCCAAGTTCCCTTTTCTCCGTTTAGATTTCCCCGTTGACCGTTTGTCCCTGTTTTGGCAGGTTTTCGCTCTCAAAAGTACACCTTTTTAATAGCAAAACAGCACAATTGGATGTTCTATGTCCACAACAATGTTTAAACCCTATCAGGTGACCATTTGTGAGGTCTGGGAAAAATGTAAGACATTTAGATGTTGGGGTGTAGTTACCCTTAAATGCAAGCATGCACCAGGAAGAGACCTTTGTTTGGTTAAGCGGTGTTGCTGTAGAACAAATGGCAACTGGAGTGATGCAAATGATCACGGTATAATTCTGCCATGCAGGCATAGGCTATTTGTAGTTAACATTTACTTGCGAAGGTTTTGGGGAAAGCCATTCCTTCCCTACCAGAAGAAGGTTATCATTAGCATCATCGCTAACGGCTACACAAAGTGTAGACATACGCGCGCACCGCACACATGCACACAGACAGGGGCATTCCTGTGCCGTTTCAGAAAGTTCATGGAAATACGAATCACTGATGCATTTTGTTCATGTCTTATGATTGACTTGGGCAAATGAATGCGTTTTCTAACAAGTTGAATAGATTTAGTTGATTTCTTACTAAGTTCAATAAATGTTTGAATATTGTTGAATTTCGGTTTCATGTCTGGATTCCGTGATTCGGTCCGCAACGCCTATTTTATAGGGCCCTAGTCAATGAACTTGTCATAAATCAACATAGGATATGCCCTCTTCCCCCCCCCCCCAACAAGACTCTAATATATATGTATATATATTGGAAATGTAAGCAGGGGTTGAGCTTCTTCAGTTTGTGTCACAAAGTGGATACGTTTCTGTGTCCCTTTCAGAGTGAGTGACACATTGACTTTATATAGTGTACCAAGAGTTGTTCCCTCGCTTACGGCCATACCAGCCTGAATACGTCCGATCTCGTCCGATCTCGGAAGCTAAGCAGGGTCGGGCCTGGTTAGTACTTGGATGGGAGATTGCCTGGGAATACCAGGGGCTGTAAGCTTTTTGTCCCAGTAGAGCGTGCTCTTGTGTCATGGAGCAACTGCTTTTTATTTATCACCCTAATAATATCATGGATTGTTATTGGACTAAATGCAGTTTGTGTGCTGCCCTGCCCTGTTCAAATCAAATCAAATAATGGACAGTGCGTTTCCCTCAAAATATAGGCAGTACATGCAGCCTTTGTTTTTAGTCTAGGAGACAGTCAATGTCTGTAGTCCATTAGGGCACTATACAATCCCTTCAATGTTTTGCCTGATTCCGTTAATTCCCAAGTTCCCTTTTCTCCTTTTAGATTTCCCCGTTGACCGTTTGTCCCTGTTTTGGCAGGTTTTCGCTCTCAAAAGTACACCTTTTTAATAGCAAAACAGCACAATTGGATGTTCTATGTCCACAACAATGTTTAAACCCTATCAGGTGACCATTTGTGAGGTCTGGGAAAAATGTAAGACATTTAGATGTTGGGGTGTAGTTACCCTTAAATGCAAGCATGCACCAGGAAGAGACCTTTGTTTGGTTAAGCGGTGTTGCTGTAGAACAAATGGCAACTGGAGTGATGCAAATGATCACGGTATAATTCTGCCATGCAGGCATAGGCTACTTTGTAGTTAACATTTACTTGCGAAGGTTTTGGGGAAAGCCATTCCTTCCCTACCAGAAGAAGGTTATCATTAGCATCATCGCTAACGGCTACACAAAGTGTAGACATACGCGCGCACCGCACACATGCACACAGACAGGGGCATTCCTGTGCCGTTTCAGAAAGTTCATGGAAATACGAATCACTGATGCATTTTGTTCATGTCTTATGATTGACTTGGGCAAATGAATGCGTTTTCTAACAAGTTGAATAGATTTAGTTGATTTCTTACTAAGTTCAATAAATGTTTGAATATTGTTGAATTTCGGTTTAATGTCTGGATTCCGTGATTCGGTCCGCAACGCCTATTTTATAGGGCCCTAGTCAATGAACTTGTCATA
The DNA here is from genome assembly GCF_964263955.1 of Coregonus lavaretus. Taxonomy (NCBI): domain Eukaryota; kingdom Metazoa; phylum Chordata; class Actinopteri; order Salmoniformes; family Salmonidae; genus Coregonus; species Coregonus lavaretus. Next base: position 286,709 of record NW_028156998.1, on the reverse strand, counting down.
AATCAACATAGGATATGCCCTCCCCCCCCCCCCCCCCAACAAGACTCAAATATATATATATATATATATTGGAAATGTAAGCAGGGGTTGAGCTTCTTCAGTTTGTGTCACAAAGTGGATACGTTTCTGTGTCCCTTTCAGAGTGAGTGACACATTGACTTTATATAGTGTACCAAGAGTTGCTCCCTCGCTTACGGCCATACCAGCCTGAATATGCCCGATCTCGTCCGATCTCGGAAGCTAAGCAGTGTCGGGCCTGGTTAGTACTTGGATGGGAGACCGCCTGGGAATACCAGGTGCTGTAGGCTTTTTGTCCCAGTAGAGCGTGCTCTTGTGTCATGGAGCAACTGCTTTTTATTTATCACCCTAATAATATCATGGATTGTTATTGGACTAAATGCAGTTTGTGTGCTGCCCTGCCCTGATCAAATCAAATCAAATAATGGACAGTGCGTTTCCCTCAAAATATAGGCAGTACATGCAGCCTTTGTTTTTAGTCTAGGAGACAGTCAATGTCTGTAGTCCATTAGGGCACTATACAATCCCTTCAATGTTTTGCCTGATTCCGTTAATTCCCAAGTTCCCTTTTCTCCGTTTAGATTTCCCCGTTGACCGTTTGTCCCTGTTTTGGCAGGTTTTCGCTCTCAAAAGTACACCTTTTTAATAGCAAAACAGCACAATTGGATGTTCTATGTCCACAACAATGTTTAAACCCTATCAGGTGACCATTTGTGAGGTCTGGGAAAAATGTAAGACATTTAGATGTTGGGGTGTAGTTACCCTTAAATGCAAGCATGCACCAGGAAGAGACCTTTGTTTGGTTAAGCGGTGTTGCTGTAGAACAAATGGCAACTGGAGTGATGCAAATGATCACGGTATAATTCTGCCAGGCAGGCATAGGCTACTTTGTAGTTAACATTTACTTGCGAAGGTTTTGGGGAAAGCCATTCCTTCCCTACCAGAAGAAGGTTATCATTAGCATCATCGCTAACGGCTACACAAAGTGTAGACATACGCGCGCACCGCACACATGCACACAGACAGGGGCATTCCTGTGCCGTTTCAGAAAGTTCATGGAAATACGAATCACTGATGCATTTTGTTCATGTCTTATGATTGACTTGGGCAAATGAATGCGTTTTCTAACAAGTTGAATAGATTTAGTTGATTTCTTACTAAGTTCAATAAATGTTTGAATATTGTTGAATTTCGGTTTAATGTCTGGATTCCGTGATTCGGTCCACAACGCCTATTTTATAGGGCCCTAGTCAATGAACTTGTCATAAATCAACATAGGATATGCCCTCTTCCCCCCCCCCCCAACAAGACTCAAATATATATATATATATATTGGAAATGTAAGCAGGGGTTGAGCTTCTTCAGTTTGTGTCACAAAGTGGATACGTTTCTGTGTCCCTTTCAGAGTGAGTGACACATTGACTTTATATAGTGTACCAAGAGTTGTTCCCTCGCTTACGGCCATACCAGCCTGAATACGCCCCTTTTTGGAATTTCAGGAAGTGGATGAGCGGCAGGTGTCTGAGTGCTTGAGAGAGGATATCGTTTTTTGGAGGTTTATTTGATTTATAAGTTTGAAAGTTTGTGTGTGATTGTAGTTGATTTTCTTTGAAACTTTTTTGTTATTATCCCCCATCGGCGTGAGCTGTTTGGGGGATAGTGATTAAAATAACCGGATGGACAACATGGCGTCAACATCAAGAATACAAACGACGACGAGAAAGGACAACAGTGAAATCAGAATTTCAAATGAAGAACTGAAGAAAAGAAAGTATGAGAAGGAACTGACGGTGAACGTGGAAATAATTGGAGAAGGGAAAATAACAACGATGGAATTGCTGAGAGGAATAAGGGAAGTTTGTGGAACAATACTTGGATGTAGAATGAGAGACGGAAATAAGTATGAAATAACAATGTCTCATGTAAAGGGAAAAGAAAGACTAATGGACGGGCTAAAGATAAAGAACTGTCAAATCATGGCTAAAGAGCTAGGGAACGATGAGCTTGTGGTGTCCTTTTTGAACTTGCCTGCATACATTACAGATGGGGAGATATATGAGAAACTAAGAGGCTGGAAAGTGAAGTGAAGTGGCCAGGAACAGACATTGTGGACGGGACGAGATTTTGCAAGGTGAAGTTCACAGACAATGTGCAATCCTTGCCATATTCTACCAAATTTAACACTGTCGAGGGATTTGAATATTTTCGTGTAATCCATGACAATCAAGTGAAGGTATGTAGACTATGTATTCAGCCGGGGCACATACTTAAGGAATGTCCAGAATTCACTTGCCATAAATGTAGTGAACAAGGGCATTATGCCAGAGAATGTTTGAACATAGGTAATGTGTGTGAAATGTGTGACAGACCGAAAGTTAGATGTAGCTGTAAGAAGGGAAAAGATCACTTACTTTTGCAAACAATGGACCTCACTTCTGAGGAAGAGGAGGGGAGTGTGTTTATGGAAGGAGAAAAAGAGAGTGACATGGGGAGTGTGACTTCAGAGACAGTGGCAGATATGCCTGAAGAGCCTGTAATGTCTTCTGGCAAAACACGAGACGCAGTTTTGGTCTCTGCTGCTGACAAGGTGGAACAGCAGCACATGATGGGTGAAATACATACACAGGTAGAGATGGTGCAAGGTGCTTCTCAGGTGCCTGAGCCAGTTTCAAGCGTGTGTAAAAATGACACCAAAGAGCGAGCTGGGTCCACTGAAGTCACTGGCACTGTTAAAGCGCACTTTTCAAAAGGCTTCCCTGCCGCTCCAAATCAGGAGACGGAGGATGAAATAGATAGTGAGGATCATCAGTTGTTTGCAAAAAATAAGAGGTCATTGTCGAAAACTAGGGAGATGATGGGATTTGGAAAAAAGAAAAAGTAGGTTTTGAAAGGACTTGTTTTGCTCTGATTATACCTCTGCACACATTACTAATGATTACAGTCGCATCCCTAAATGGTAACAGTTTGAGAAACATGAGCAAATTTGAGCAGGTTTTAGTGTCTGTTAAGGCAGACATGTTGTGTTTTCAAGAGACCAATTGGACAGATTCCAAAATACAGGAGATTAAGAGTAAATGGTCTGATTTAATTTTTTGTAGTCATGGAAGTGATAAAACATGTGGTGTGGCTATTTTGATAAAAAACGATGTGGTTCAAAATGTAAAACAAATATATGCTGACAATGATGGCAGACTTATTGCAATTGAATTTGAAGTGCAAAATGTAGTTTTTCGTTTAATCAATGTTTATGCTTCAAACATTGAATCTGAAAGGAGAGAAATGTTTCACAACTTAAAAACACTGTGCTCAGAAAACTGTATATTGATAGGAGACTTTAATGTGAGGTGTAGTAGAATGGATGCCTCTAGTTGTGCTAGATTCAGATATGACTCTTCTAGAAATGCATTATGGAAACTTATGAATGAGGAGAATCTAGTAGATATATGGAGGGCTGAAAATCCAAACAGAAGAGTGTTTTCTAGAAGGCAGGTGGTGCTAAAGGAATTAAAACAAAGCAGAATTGATTTATGTCTAGCAAAACAAGAATTGGTGCAGCATGTTAAGAAGATGTCATATAACTTTACAGCATATAGTGATCACGCAGTAATGTCATTTCAAATGGGTTTTGGTGTGGAGAGGAGAGGGGGAGGTGTCTGGTGTTTAAATGCCAGTCTGTTAAAGGAGGAAGGATATAGAAATGAAATTGTTGAATGTATTAATGATGAAATGTCTAATGTACTGTTAAAAGAGAATGTGTGTTTATGGTGGGAGGAAGTGAAAGGAAAAGTAAAAAACAGGAGTATTAGGTATGCTAGAAATCACAACCGGTTAGATAAGCAGAAAGAAACAATGCTTAGAAATAGGATGTTGCATGAACTTGAAAAGGCTGATACTGATCCAGACTATGATGTTGTGAATTATTTGAAAATCCATGCAGAGCTGGGTCGTTATGAAAAAAAGAAATGTTTGGGTGCTATTGTTAGGAGTAGGGCACAGTACGCTTTGGAGGGAGAGAAATGTACATCCTTTTTTTTGGGGCTTGAAAAAAGAAAACAAACTAAGAGTTACATTGTAGAGTTGGAAAATGAAAAAGGTGTAAAGGTAAACGATTTTGTTGAGATCTTAGATACAGTTGAATCCTTTTACAGAAATCTTTACAAAAAGAATGATGTAGATAAAGTATGTGTTGAAAAAGTGCTGGATACAATTAGTGCCAAAGTATCTCAGGTAGATAGAATGATGTGTGATGAAGAGATTTCGATTATGGAAATCAAGGAAGCAATTGTTAACACTCAAGGCAATAAAAGTCCGGGTTTGGATGGTTTAACAAACGAGTTCTATAAAGTCTTTGTAGATATTTTGGCACCCATTTTAGGGAAGGTGTTTCATTATATGGAAGAGAATAAGGAAATCCCTGAGTCTATGTCAACTGGTATGTTAACGATTTTATTCAAGAATAGGGGCAGTAGATTCAAGTTAGAAAATTATAGGCCTATTAGTCTTCTAAATTCCGATTATAAGATATTGACTAAAGTGTTAGCGAATAGGATGAAAAAGGTGATTGGGAGTATTATTGCATCAACACAAGCCTACGGTATACCTGGAAGAGATGTTGCAGATGTAATTTGTACAATTAGAGATGTTGTTAATCAAATGAAAAATGAAGGCGGTATAGTATTAAGTTTGGATTTTAACAAAGCCTTTGATAGAGTGGAGCATAGCTTCCTATTACAGACTATGGAGAGGTTTGGTTTTGGGCCAAAGTTTGTAGCTTGGATCAACCTGTTGTACAGCGGGGCTAAAAGTTGTGTCAAATGTAACGGAGTGGTAACAGATACTTTTCCTGTAGAGAGGTCAGTAAGGCAGGGCTGTCCTTTGTCAGCTCTGTTGTACAGTATTTCTACAGAACCGTTAGCTACTTTAATAAATAGTAATAAAGAGGTAAGGGGTGTCGGAATCCCAGGTGGTGGTATCAGTGTTGTACATCAGTACGCTGATGACACTACTTGCACTGTGAAAGATATAGGAAGCATTGGAAGCATTATGAGAATCATAGATATATATGGTAAGGCATCGGGCGCTAAAGTTAATATAGAGAAGACTGAAATAATGTATAAAAATAGAAAATTAAGGTTAAAAGGTAAAGTAATTGTTGCAAATGCTTTGGTATTATCTAAATTTGTGTATGTTTTGGGAGTCCTGGACATGCCTGAGTGGGTGCTAAATGAATTAAATAAGGTGGTGTCTAATTTTATATGGGATGGTAAAGGTGTTAGAATATCTCAGAAAACATTGATAGCTGACTATGTGGATGGAGGTTTAAAACTTGTAGATTTAGATGTCAAAAGAAAAGCTATTAGGATAAAAACAGTAAAGAAATATTTGTATGACAGTGAAGATTATGGCTGGAAACACTTCTTTAAGGTCTACTTAGAGGAGAGTGGTGGATGTGGAGATAATGGTTTATTGATGGGGCTTAAAAGGAAAATGTTTGAAAAGGTACCAGATTTTTATAAAGAGGTGCTAAATGCATGGGCAGAGTTGTTGCCTAATGTATATTATGAATGTGGTCATATTGACCTGATTATGAATCAACCTATATTTCTGAATGAGAAAATCAAGAACAAAGAACAAGTTTTGTATAATAAAGTATTTAGGAGTGCAGGTCTACGACAAATAAAAGATTATACCTATGAGGTAATTCCAGGGTTTTTACCTGAAGAAGCTATTTTTGATATTATCAAGGAATGGGATGAAGAGGTGGGAAGGGGAACAGTGAATAATATGTATGACAAAATAAAGAATAGCATACCAAGCGCATGGGTGGATTTAATAAATAGTGAGGTTGAAAGAGAAAATCTGTTTGTATTTCCTAATTTGTTCATTGGTACCAGTGAGAAGAAAGTACATTTATCTACTATACCAGTGAAAATATTGTATAGAATAATGGTAGGAAAATGTTATAGAAGGCCGGCTGCTGAAAAATTTTGGAAAACAGTTTTTCCAGAATTGGATGAAAAAAAGATATGGGAAAATTTAAATGTAAAATATAATAGTAAGGAGTGTGAAAATAATGATTTTAAGTTAAGACACAATAGAATATTTACAAAGGTGGTGTTACATCAAATTAATTGTGAAGTAAAAAGGGAATGCGATATATGTGGATGTTTCCCAGAAACGCTTATGCATTTGTTTATAGAATGTGAGGAATTAAAAGATATGTTTTGTAAAGTTAAGGAAATGTTAAGTAAAAACTGGGGGGGTGATTTCTTGAAAAAGTATGTGTGGGAGGAACTTGTGTTATTTGGAGTGTCTGGTAAATGTGATGGCGTTAATGTGTGCTTGTTGAATATTGTTTTGAGTTTTGTGAGGTATGCTATTTTTTGTAGGAGGAATTATGGTTTTTTTGACAGGAAGAGGGTGAAGGTGTGGGGTATTTTTATATCACTGTTTAGTAAACACATGGATATGTTGTTTAATTATGGGATGGAAGATTTTGATGAACATTTTGTTGAGGGGTGTGGGTTGATTGCAAAGGTGGATGGTGGAGGAATCACTTATAATTTTTGAAATAATTATTTTGAATATTTTCTTTGTTTATTTTTATTTGATAGGGGGTGGCTTTTATCTGCCTATTTTGTGGGTGGATTTTGTTATGTCTTAGTCATGTCTGGTTTTTTTTGTATAATAGTTTTTTTTGTATTTTTATTTCTTTGGGTTCTTTGATTTGATAGGGGGTGAATTGTTCACCTGCCTATGTTAGGCTAGTGTCTTCTGTATTGTTCTTTGTAATATTGTACTGTAAATATTGTAAAAAATTGAATTTTTTGATAATAAAAAAAAAAAAAAAATAAATAAATAAATACGCCCGATCTCGTCCGATCTCGGAAGCTAAGCAGGGTAGGGCCTGGTTATTACTTGGATGGGAGACAGCCTGGGAATACCAGGTGCTGTAAGCTTTTTGTCCCAGTAGAGCGTGCTCTTGTGTCATGGAGCAACTGCTTTTTATTTATCACCCTAATAATATCATGGATTGTTATTGGACTAAATGCAGTTTGTGTGCTGCCCTGCCCTGCCCTAATCAAATCAAATAATGGACAGTGCGTTTCCCTCAAAATATAGGCAGTACATGCAGCCTTTGTTTTTAGTCTAGGAGACAGTCAATGTCTGTAGTCCATTAGGGCACTATACAATCCCTTCAATGTTTTGCCTGATTCCGTTAATTCCCAAGTTCCCTTTTCTCCATTTAGATTTCCCCGTTGACCGTTTGTCCCTGTTTTGGCAGGTTTTCGCTCTCAAAAGTACACCTTTTTAATAGCAAAACAGCACAATTGGATGTTCTATGTCCACAACAATGTTTAAACCCTATCAGGTGACCATTTGTGAGGTCTGGGAAAAATGTAAGACATTTAGATGTTGGGGTGTAGTTACCCTTAAATGCAAGCATGCACCAGGAAGAGACCTTTGTTTGGTTAAGCGGTGTTGCTGTAGAACAAATGGCAACTGGAGTGATGCAAATGATCACGGTATAATTCTGCCATGCAGGCATAGGCTACTTTGTAGTTAACATTTACTTGCGAAGGTTTTGGGAAAAGCCATTCCTTCCCTACCAGAAGAAGGTTATCATTAGCATCATCGCTAACGGCTACACAAAGTGTAGACATACGCGCGCACCGCACACATGCACACAGACAGGGGCTTTCCTGTGCCGTTTCAGAATGTTCATGGAAATACGAATCACTGATGCATTTTGTTCATGTCTTATGATTGACTTGGGCAAATGAATGCATTTTCTAACAAGTTTAATAGATTTAGTTGATTTCTTACTAAGTTCAATAAATGTTTGAATATTGTTAAATTTCGGTTTAATGTCTGGATTCCTTGATTCGGTCCGCAACGCCTATTTTATAGGGCCCTAGTCAATGAACTTGTCATAAATCAACATAGGATATGCCCCCAATCAAATATTGTGATTGTGGAGGCCAGGTCATCTAATGTATTACTCCATCACTCTCCTTCTTGGTAAAATAGCCCTTACACAGCCTGGAGGTGTGTTGGGTCATTGTCCTGTTGAAAGACAAATAATAATCCCACTAAGCCCAAACCTGATGGGATGGTGTATCGCTGTAGAATGCTGTGGTAGCCATGCTGGTTAAGTGTGCCTTGAATTCTAAATAAATCACAGACAGTGTCACCAGCAAATCACCCCCACACCATAACACCTCCTCCTCCATGCTTTACGGTGGGAACCACACAGCGGAGATCATCCATTCACCTACTCTGCGTCTCACAAAGACACGGTGGTTGGAACCAAAAATCTCCAATGTCCATTGGTCGTGTTACTTTGCCCAAGCAGGTCTCTTCTTCTTATTGGTGTCCTTTAGTAGTGGTTTCTTTGCAGCAATTTGACCATGAAGACCTAATTCACACAGCCCCTCTGAAAAGTTGATGTTGAGACGTCTGTGACTTGAACTGTGAAGCATTTATTTGGGATGCAATTTCTGAGGCTGGTAACTCTAATGAACTTTTCCTCTGCAGCAGAGGTAACTCTGGGTCTTCCTTTCCTATGGCGGTCCTCATGACAGCCAGTTTCATCATAGCGCATGAAGGTTTTTGTGACTGCACTTGAAGAAACGTTAAAAGTTCTTGGGGCGGCAGGTAGCTTAGTGGTTAAGAGTGTTGTGCCAGTAACCGAAAGGTCGCTGGTTCTAATCCCCGAGCCGATTAGGTGAAAAATCTGTCGATGTGCCCTTGAGCAAGGTACTTAACCCTAATTGCTCCTGTAAGTCGCTCTGGATAAGAGCGTCTGCTAAAATGTAAAAATGTTCTTGACATATTCCGTATTGACTGACCTTAAAGTAATGATGGACTGTCTTTGCTTATTTGAGCTGTTCTTGCCATAATATGGACTTGGTATTTTACCAAATAGGGCTATCAACTGATTGGCTCAAACACATTAAGAAGGAAAGAAATCCCACAAATTAGCTTTTAAGAAGGCGCAACTGTTAATTGAAATGCATTCCAGGTGACTACCTCATGAAGCTGGTTGAGAGAATGCCAAGAGTGTGCAAAGTTGTCATCAAGGCAAAGGGTGGCTATTTGAAGAATTTTAAATCTATAATATATTTTGATTTGTTTAACACTTTTTTGGTTAACACATGATTCCATATGTGTTATTTCATAGTTTGGCATCTTCACTATTATTGTACAATGTAAAAAATAGTAAAAATAAAGAAAAACCCTGGAATGAGCAGGTGTGTCCAAACATTTGACTGGTACTGTATATGGAAATACCAAAAAGATTAAAGAACATATAACGGATAAATGCAGTGAAATGTGTTGTTATCTGCCTTGGTCATGGACACATTGACACATTTTTCAGCTTCGGTATTCAAACCAGCGACCTTTCAGTTACTGGCCCAGCGCTCCAACCTCTAGGCTACCTGCCATGAGCCAAGCATGTTTACATGTAGAATGGAATAGGTTATATGACCACTATGATTAATGTCATTGTCAGTTCTACCACCTCAACATTGTCCATTTTAAACAGGGTTAAATATCTAGTTAGGGGGGGCACTGTGTAACTGTCAGAAGATATGTGCTTCAGTCAGAAAATGTTTCTCTCATCTCTTCGGTCTCAGCTAGCTAGCCAGCCAGTAGCTACCGAAACAGCTAGCCAGCCAAGCTAGCTGCAGAAATGAAAACCATCAAATACACTTTTCCTAATATTATGACTTACATCAACATCCTTAGCTTGCCCATTCACTAAATATACTGTTAAATAACTCTGACTGACACCCAATAGCTTAAGGATGCTGAGCTATTTAACGTTATAATGAGAAAGATGTTGTTATTATGAAATAATCTGGTTGCAAGTTATTATGAGAAATAGCTTTATTATGCCGAAACATTAGCATAGGCTACTCGGCAAGCTTGGCTTCCTCTCATGCACAGGTTGACATTATGGCCGGTTTGCTTGAGTTGATCAACTTTTATTTTTGAGGCATTGGGAAATATTAGTGTCATTGAGCAATATAGATGGTGTTGTCAATACTTTACATACATTGCAGAGAATTCTGAGTTCTCTAAGGCTCTACAGACGGAAAAAACAATTGGACCTCCTTGACATAGCATTACTCCTTCTTGATCTAGGCTGACATGGGAAGCTTTATGGATACAAATTAATCTTAAACGCATCCAAGTGGGATATGTGGTGACTCATAACACAGTCAGGTGTTTACTTCATATTCAAGTCCCCAATGGAGTGCGCATTTGTGTGGAAGTCTCTGGGAATGACATTAGCCAGCTAGCTACCTTACCTTCACAAACAAGAAAGACGACATAGAGGAACAGCTTAGCTAGCTAAGTGTCCTTTTTGTCTTGTAATTTCACATTTGGAAGGTGCACTGAAACAAAATTATTATTTCATTTCTAGCACAGCCAACAACTAGCAAGCAAAATATATGAATAATGCGCTGAAATTAGCGACTGAGGGGTCACTATGGTAGTTAGCAATGGCTATTCTCAGGAACAAGCAAGCCCCTATCTGAGAAGCATGTTCGACTGATCGAGTATTCTATTCAATGCATTGTCAATGAACACATGATTTCATAAAAAGTGCATTAGAGTGGCTTGGAAATACAATGACATTGCAAAATGAGGCAAATAATTAGTAGGAAAACATATTTTCATCATTTTGATGTCATCAGATTGACTTTAGGTGCAGTATAACGTTAGCTAGCTAGATAGCTAAGATTTAGGGGAGACCACCGATTTTAGCTAGCTAGCTAACATTAGCATTGATAGCTATTTTTGATTAACTTTGTTAGCTAATGACAACGTTGCCATCCATTTGACGACATGATAATGATGGCAAAGTTGTTTCCTACTAAACATTTGCCTACTTTAGCAATGCCATCATATTTCCAGGCCACTATAGTGTTATTTAGACTAAACAGCCATTAGCTTCCATTTATCACACCACTAAGGCGCCAGTGGGCGGCTTGAGAACGTTCATAACAATGGCATGATGTAACCCAGTGACGGAGGTGCAACCTATGAATAGCAACATTTGTTTTTGCGTTATTCTATTTTACCCAGCTCTCACACTGTGTGTGTATGTGTGTGTGTGTCTATCTGTCCGTCTTGGAGTTCCAGATGTGGCGGCCACTGGAGGGCAACTTTAATACTGGAGCACATGTAGGAGCTCATCGTCATGAAATTAATCTATAACAGCTGATACAAGTATCCTATATTAGATGCCACTACAGTGCTAGCTAACTAGTAAATGTACACCGCAGGCGCATTGGCAACATTTCGTAAGTCCAGCTTGGTGAAGACCCGGGCTCCCTGCAATGACTCGAATGCCGTCAGGGGGAGTGGGTAGCGGTTCTTAACCGTGATGTCATTGAGCGCCTGGTAATCAATGCACGGCCGCTGCCCACCGTCCTTTTTGCCCACGAAGAAGAAGCCCGCGCCCGCGGTGAGGTAGAGGGGGCAGATGAGACCCTTGACGAGTGCCTCGTCGATATACTCCCTCATTGCCAGTGTCTCCGGCAGGGACAAGGAAAACAATTGCACTCGTGTGGGCATGGCGCCCCATGTAAATCCATTACATTAGGATTTCATGTAATGGACATACACAAAATAGTCAAAATTGGTGAAGGGAAATGAAAAAAATTACTTGTTTCAAAAAATTCAACAAAATAAATAACGGAAAAGTTGTGCGTGCATATGTATTCACCCCCTTTGCTATGAAGCCCCTAAATAAGATCTGATGCAACCAATTACCTTCAGAAGTCACATAATTTGTTAAATAAAGTCCACCTGTGTGCAATCTAAGTGTCACATGATCTCAGTATATACAGTTGAAGTCGGAAGATTACATACACTTAGGTTGGAGTCATTAAAACTTGTTTTTCAACCACTCCACACATTTCTTGTTAACAAACTATAGTTTTGGCAAGTCGGTTAGGACATCTTCTATGTGCATGACACAAGTACATTTTCCAACAATTGTTTACAGACAGATTATTTCACTTATAATTCACTGTATCACAATTCCAGTGGGTCAGAAGTTTCCATACACTAAGTTGACTGTGCCTTTAAACAGCTTGGAAAATTCTGTAGCTCAGCTGGTAGAGCACGGCGCTTGTAACGCCAAGGTAGTGGGTTCGATCCCCGGGACCACCCATACACAAAAATGTATGCACGCATGACTGTAAGTCGCTTTGGATAAAAGGGTCTGCTAAATGGCATATTATTATTATTATGTTATCATGGCTTTAGAAGCTTCTGATAGGCTAATTGACATCATTTGAGTCAATTGGAGGTGTAACTGTAATGTATTTCAAGGCATACCTTCAAACTCAGTGCCTCTTTGTTTGACATCATGGGAAAATCAAAAGAAATCAGCCATGACCTCAGAAACAAAATGGTAGACCTCCACAAGTCTGGTTCATCCTTGGGAGCAATTTCCAAATGCCTGAAGGTACCACGTTCATCTGTACAAACAATTGTACACAAGTATAAACACCATGGGACCACACAGCTGTCATACAGCTCAGGAAGGAGATGCGTTCTGTCTCCCAGAGATGAACGTACTTTGGTTCAAAAAGTGCAAATCAATCCCAGAACAACAGCAAAGGACCCTGTGAAGATGCTGGAGGAAACATGTACAAAAGTATCTATATCAACAGTAAAACTAGTCCTATATCGACATAACCTGAAAGGCCGCTCAGCAAGGAAGAAGCCACTGCTCCAAAACAACCATAGAAAAGCCAGACTATGGTTTGCAACTGCACATGGGGACAAAGATCATACTTTTTGGAGAAATGTCCTCTGGTTTGATGAAACAAAAATAGAACTGTTTGACCATAATGACCATCGTTATGTTTGGAGGAAAAAGGGGGTAAATTGCAAGCCGAAGAACACCATCCCAACCGTGAAGCACGGGGGTGGCAGCATCATGCTGTGTGGGTGCTTTGCTGCAGGAGGGACTGGTGCACTTCACAAAATAGATGGCATCATGAGGAAGGAAAATTATGTGGATATATTGAAGCAACATCTCAAGACATCAGTCAGGAAGTTAAAGCTTGGTCGCAAATGGGTCTTCCAAATGGACAATGACCCCAACCATACTTCCAAAGTTGTGGCAAAATGGCTTAAGGAGAACAAAGTCAAGGTATTGGAGTGGCCATCACAAAGCCCTGACCTCAATCCTATAGAAAATGTGTGGGCAGAACTGAAAAAGCGTGTGCGACCAAGGAGGCCTACAAACCTGACTCAGTTACACCAGCTCTGTCAGGAGGAATGGGCCAAAATTCACCCAACTTATTGTGGGAAGCTTGTGGAAGGCTACCAGAAACGTTTGAGCCAAGTTAAACAACTGAAAGGCAATGCTACCAAATACTAAATGAGTGTATGTAAACTTCTGACCCACTGGGAATGTGATGAAATAAATAAAATCTGAAATAAATCATTCTTTCTACTATTATTCTGACATTTCACATTCTTAAAATAAAGTGGTGATCCTAACTGACCTAAGACAGGGATTTTTTACTAGGATTAAATGTCAGGAATTGTGAAAAACTGAGTTTAAATGTATTTGGCTAAGGTGTATGTAAACTTCCGACTTCAACTGTATACACCTGTACCTATGATGAAAACTACAGGCCTCTCTCATCTTTTTAAGTGGGAGAACTTGCACAATTGGTGGCTGACTAAATACTGTTTTTCCCCACTGTAGATGCCCAGGCAGGAGAGGTGAAACGGCGCCAACCGTGCCAACGACGGAGACCCGAGAGGCAACCCCAATAAAAAAAATTGGGGGGGGCACACAGGGTGGATGACGAGGCTACAGGAGGCTAAAAGGGAGAAGAAAAGTGTAGAGGCACGGCGAGAGGAGCTGGTTAGGCAGCAGAAGGAGCGGGGGTTAATAAAGGAACCCAGTCCCGCTCCTCGCACCAAGAAAGTGGTGCATGTCGCTAGTCCGGTCCGGCCCGTTCCTGCTCCCCTCACCAAGCAAGTGGTGCGCGTCGCCAGCCCGGTCCGGCCTGTTCCTGTCCCTCGCACCAAGCCAGTGGTGCGCGTCGCCAGCCCGGTCCGGCCTGTTCCTGCCCCTCGCACCAAGCCAGGGGCGCAACAGGGAGGCGGAGAATCGGTGGTTGTCACGCCCGGAGCCGGATCCGCCTCCGAGGCGGAATGCCCACCCGGCCCCTACCCTCTTATGTTTATGCTGTGCGGTCGGAGTCCGCACCTTTGGGGGGGGGGGGTACTGTCACGCCCTGACTCAGGGGACGCTTATATGTTGATTCAGGCTGTGTGTATTCTTTGTTGTGTTAGTTCTTGTTGTAGAATCTAGTATGTCTATTTCTATGTTGGCCGGTGTGGTTCCCAATCAGAGGCAGCTGTCGCTCGTTGTCTCTGATTGGGGACCATACTTAGGCAGCCTATTGGCACTAGTGGGTTGTGGGATCTTGTTTTGTGTGAGGTATGTTGTTTGTGTACCTTGGACTTCACGTTTCGTTTCTTGTTTTGTCGTTGTGTTTATAAGTCAAATAAACATGTTTGCATATCACACTGCACCTTGGTCTGACCCATTCATCAACGTACGTGACACAGTTGTAAATGAGAACTTGTTCTCAACTGGTTTACCTGGTTAAATAAAGGTGAATGAAAAATAAAAAATAAATACACCAGATTCTCAATTAGATTGAGGTCTGGGATTTGACTAGGCCATTCCAAGACATTTTAATGTTTCCCCTTAAACCACTCGAGTGTTACTTTAGCAGTATGCTTAGGGTCATTGTCCTGCTGGAATGTGAACCTCCATCCCAGTCTCAAATCTCTGGAAGGCTTAAACAGGTTTCCCTCAAGAATTTCCCTGTCTTTAGCGCCATCCATCATTCCTTCAATTCTGACCAGATTCCCAGTCCCTGCCGATGAAAACCATCCCCACAGCATGAATCTGCCACCACCATGCTTCACTGTGGGGATGGTGTTCTCGGGGTGATGAGAAGTGTTGGGTTTGCGCCAGACATAGTGTTTTCCTTGATGGACAAAACCTCGATTTTAGTCTCATCTGATCAGAGTACCTTCTTCCATATGTTTGGGGAGTCTCCCACATGCCTTTTGGCAACCACAAAATGTGTTTGCTTATTTCTTTCTTGAAGCAACTGCTTTTTTCTGGCCACTCTTCCGTAAAGCCCAGCTCTTTGGAGTGTACGGCTTATAGTGGTCCTATGGACATGTACTCCAATCTCCGCTGTGGAGCTTTGCAGCTCCTTCAGGGTTATCGTTGGTCTCTTTGTTGCCTCTATGATTAATGCCCTCCTTGCTTGGTCCGTGAGTTTTGGTGGGCGGCCCTCTCTTGGCAGGTTTGTTGTGGTGCCATATTCTTTCCATTTTTTTATAATGGATTTAATGGTGCTCCGTGGGATGTTCAAAGTTTCTGATATTTTTTTATAACCCAACCCTGATCTGTACATCTCCACAACTTTGTCCCTGACCTGTTTGGAGAGCCACTTGGTTTTAATGGTGCGGCTTGCTTGGTGGTGCCCCTTGCTTGGTGGAGTTGCAGACACTGGGGCCTTTCAGAACAGGTGTATATACATACTGAGATCATGTGACACTTAGATTGCACACAGGTGGACTTTATTTAACTTATTATGTGACTTCTGAAGGTAATTGGTTTCACCTGATGTTATTTAGGGGCTTCATAGCAAAGGGGGTGAATATATATGCACGCACCACTTTTCCGTTATTAATTTTTTAGAATTCTTTGAATCAACATCTTTTTTTTCATTTCACTTCACCAATTTTGACTATTTTGTGTATGTCCATTACATGAAATCCAAATAAAAATTCATTTAAATTACAGGTTGTAAAATAGGAAAAACGCCAAGGGGGATGAATACTTTTGCAAGGCACTGAAAGTAAATCTCTGTATTTCATACTACTGTAATCTACTGTAATATAATCTAGTTATGGTATCAAAGCAAGTACATTTATTGTATTATACTGTACAAAAGTAAATGCCACCATAATCTGAATGAATGAAATTCATTGAGGGGAGGGGGTTTGTATTTCACAGTATTTTACTGTAATTACAAGAGATTGGTGCAAGCAGGGTGGCTGTTAGATAATGTGTTTACACATTACAGCATATCAATGAATATTTGGTGTTATATATCACTTGCACTTGTAGAGTAGGGGTTCCCAACCTTTCTTCCCCAGGGCCCCCTTTTTCACATTTGAAAAATGCCACGAAACACAACAATTCTTTCCCTGCCCACAATATTTTCCCACAATGCGCCATAACTTACAGTATGCTGCAATAAAAAATGTCAGAGTATTTTACTGTTAATATCCAAATTACCGTATAAATTACAGTTTTCCATTACAGTGTGGGCACCAGAGGATTCCAATGCTGCAGATACAACTTGCCTCACGAATGGAACCCTAGGGCTCTGGTCAAAAGTAGTGCACTATCTAGGTAATAGGGTGTCATTTGGGATTCAGGTACAGTCACTTTCAATAGCCATGTAAAAATTCAGCACAGCAGTCTCACATCATCATACCCCTCAGACTCTAAGCAGCAGCACTTCTAACACGTTATAAATATAGCCCGTCTTGAGGTTTCCCCTGACAGTGCCATCTAGCATCTGGGATGTTCACAGACATGTTTCTGGTTTCATTATCACTAACCTTAACCCCTAACTCCTAGCCTAGCTAAAATTAGCCACCTAGCTAACGTTAGCCACAACATATTGTAATTCATAACATATTGTACGAATTGTAATTCATAACATATTGTACGAATTGTAATTCATAACATATTGTACGAATATTGTAATTCATAACATATAATTAGAAATGGATGATGGACATCCATAAATGAATACTGTACATACCATAAGAAACTTAACATATCATACTAATTGGAGTGTCCTGGATTTACGTTTACAATGTTACGTCTACCCTACCCAGAGACATTTTGATTTCTATATAGGCTATTGTTAAAAAAGAGGAGTCTAAGTTTGTAACATTGCTAAAGTTGTTTATCAACTAAAAAATGTGAGCGCAACTGAGCTAGTTAAAATCAAATCAAATTTGGCACATTTTTATTTTACCAGGCAAGTCAGTTATGAACAAATTCTTATTTACAATGACAGCCTACACCGGCCAAACCCGGACGACGCTTGGCCAATTGTGCACTGCCCTATGGGACTCCCAATCATGGCCGGTTGTGATACAGCCTGGAATCAAACCAGGGGGTCTGTAATGACGCCTCAAGCACTGAGATGCAGTGCCTTAGACCGCTGCGTCACTCGGTAGCCCATGCTTCGAATACAACAGGTGTAGCCCTTACAGTGAAATGCTTACTTACAAGCCCTTAACCAACAATGCAAAAAAAAAATGTTTTGTTACAACTGAAGTATCTGATCATCAATAGATTAGAGAAAAAGCTATTAGTTTTTTAACACAGCAGCCGCATTTCATCAGTTAGGTCCTTGTTTAATAGCCTATGACATGTTGTTGTAATGTTGAAACTTCTTACGACAATAGAGTGTCATTGCGGCTCGCAATTCGCCGTTCCTGCATGTGGGCATTCCCGCGGGAAAACAGTGCTCGACAGGCGAAGGCGAAGGACACTGTCTACCATTGACATATCAAGCTCTTCTTCTGTGGGGTTTATCGGCGGTTGGCATCCAATGTTATGGTGCATTACCGCCACCTACTGTACTGGACTGCCCCTGCCTCCTGCCTGTGTAGCGGAGTCCTAGTTTAAAAATGGCCAATAGAAGTATAAAGAGGGGTTCCTGCAGATTGAGGAATGCCCATATGCAATAACGCCCCAAATTGCAGGCCACAAATTCACCCTTCTCTCTTACAATAGCCTACTTCAAAACCAAATGGTACATAGTCACAAAAATAGATAGGGTGTTTGTTAAATTATCTTATATTTTAATATTTTATGAATGGAGTGAATTTGGAGCGGCAGTTGTTTTTCCTGTGAGTGCTGAGCGTTTTTTAGCGGAATGGGGGAAAGGACATTGAGCGCTGGTGCTGTCCGTGAGCAATGAGTGGGATTTCCAACTGTTCAACTCTGATCACATACTCTGGAAGCAATCTCAGACCTGTTGCTTAGATAAACTGTCACGGAATCTGCCGAGGCTGCTCCTCCTCCTTGCTCGGGCAGGTTTCGGCGGTCGTCGTCCCCCGGAGTACTAGCTGCCATCGTTGTATGTTTCATGTTCGTTTGGTTTTGTCTTGATGTTGTACACCTGTTTCTAGTTAGTGCTCATTAGTGTCCTATTTAGTTCTCGTTGTGTGTGTCAGATGTTGTGTGTGATTACGCTTCTGTTTGGTGTTCTGTGCTACGTGTTTCCCTCCGTTGTTTTGGAGAGGTTTTCGCACATGTTAGTGCGCCTTTTGTTTGATGCCTGTGTGCGCCTTTATTTCGCCTCCGGGCCTGTTGTGCTCGTGTACTACGTGAATATTTCACTAAAGTCTTTTGGACTTTGTTTCTGCGTCCTGCGCTTGATTCCTGCACCACACCCACCTTCAGCACTCGTGACATAAACCAAATACTAGTGTACATGCCTCTCTGCTCTAATGCTCTTATTGTTGTTGAATGAAACAGTGTTATCAAAGTGAAAGTATATATCAATGTCCCCGTTTTTTTCTCAGCCAACCATTAACATAATTCACAATAAACAATAAATTGTGTGATTCCTAGGGCCGCTTCAGGATGATATGTCTGGGTGGGCAGCCAGACATTTTCTGTCTGTTTCAAAGCTTTCTTACTGCTATTTTAACCGTTTAACATGATTCTGGCATAATCAATTGGGTGGGCAACATAGGATTTTGGGTTGGCAATGCCCAAGCCACAGTTATGTTTTCTCATTCCCCGGATGCACTCCACCACACTCATTAATATAATATTCTGCCCTGTTTATCAAAAGTGTTGGAAAAACTTGTCAATAATCAACTGACTGGCTTTCTTGATGTCTAAAATATTCTCTCTGGTATGCAATCTGGTTTCCACTCAGGTTATGGATGTGTCACTGCAACCTTAAAGGTCCTTAATGATGTCACCAGTGCCCTCTAAGCAATGTTGTGCTGCTATTGATACGGTAGACAATTCCAATCTTGTGGGCCAACTAAGGAGTATTGGTGTCTCTTAGGGGTCTTTGGCCTGGTTTGCTAACTACGTCTCTCAAAGAGTGGAGTGTATAAAGTCAGAACATCTGCTGTCTCAGCCACTGCCTGTCACCAAGAGAGTACCCCAAGGCTCGATCCTAGGCCCCACGCTCTTCTCAATTTACATCAACAACATAGCTCAGGTAGTAGGATGCTCTCTCATCCATTTACATGAAGATGATACAGTCTTATACTCAGCTGGCCCCTCCCCGGATTTTGTGTTAAATGCTCTACTACAAAGCTTTCTAAGTGTCCAACAAGCTTTCTCTGCCCTTAACCTTGTTCTGAATACCTCCAAAACAAAGGTAATGCGGTTTGGTAAGAAGAATGCCCCTCTCCCTACCGGTGTGATTACTACCTCTGAGGGTTTAGAGCTTGAGGTATTCAACTCATACAAGTACTTGGGAGTATGGCTAGATGGTACACTATCCTTCTCTCAGCACATATCAAAGCTGCAGGCTAACGTTAAATCTAGACTTGGTTTCCTCTGTCGTAATCACTCCTCTTTCACCCCAGCTGCCAAACTAACCCTGATTCAGATGACCATCCTTCCAATGCTAGATTACGGGCACGTAATTTATAGATAAGCAGGTTAGGGTGCTCTCGAGTGGCTAGATGTTCTTTACCATTCGGCCATCAGATTTGCCACCAATGCTCCTTATAGGACACATCACTGCACTCTACACTCCTCTGTAAACTGGTCATATCTGTATACCCATCACAAGACCCACTGGTTGATGCTTATTTAGAAAACCCTCTTAGGCCTCACTCCCCCTTATCTGAGACACATACTGCAGCCCTCAGCCTCCACATACAACACCCATTCTGTCAGTCACATTCTGTTAAAGTTCCCCAAAGCACACACATCCCTGGGTCGCTCCTCTTTTCAGTTTGCTGCAGCTAGCAACTGGATTGAGCTTCAAAAAACATTCAAACTGGACAGCTTTATCTCCATATCTTCATTCAAAGACTCAATCAAGAACACTCTTACTGACAGTTGTGGCTGCTTTGCGTGATGAATTTTTACCTCTACCTTCTTGCCTTCGTGGGGTTGTCTGTGCCCAATAATGTTTGTACCATGTTTTGTGCTGCTACCATGTTGTGCTGCTGCCATGTTGTGTCGCCATGTGGTATTGCTACCATGCTGTGTTTCTGTTATTTTATTTTTTATTTTTTATTTTTGGGGGTAGATCAGCTTTAATATTGCAGATAGATTGTAACTTCCATCAATGTAATTGCCTGCATCACTTCCAATCCCCCATATGTATTTTTTCCTCGCAAATATATATATACACACACTACCGTTCAAAAGTTTGGGGTCACTTAGAAATGTCCTTGTTTTCCATGAAAACATACATGAAATGAGTTTGAATAGGAAATATAGCAAAATGAATAGGAAATGTAGTCATTGACAAGGTTAGAAATAATGATCTTTAATTGAAATAATAATTGTGTCCTTCAAACTTTGCTTTTGTCAAAGAATCCTCCATTTGCAGCAATTACAGCCTTGCAGACCTTTGGCATTCTAGTTGTCAATTTGTTGAGGTAATCTGAAGAGATTTCACCCCATGCTTCCTGAAGCACCTCCCACAAGTATGTCAACTTCTGAAGCTGAAATAAATCAGTGTACATATACAGTATCTACATTTTTGTAAATATTTGAGTATATCTTTTCACTGAAGAAATGACACTTTGCTACAATGTAAAGTAGTGAGTGTACAGCTTGTATAACAGTGTACATTTGCTGTCCCCTCAAAATAACACAGCACACAGCCATTAATGTCTAAACCGCTGGCAACAAAAGTGAGTACACCCCTAAGTGAAAATGTCCAAATTGGGCCCAAAGTGTCAATATTTTGTGTGGCCACCATCATTTTCCAGCACTGCCTTAACCCTCTTGGGCATGGAGTTCGCCAGAGCTTCACAGGTTGCCACTGGAGTCCTCTTCCACTCCTCCATGACGACATCACGGAGCTGGTGGATGTTAGAGACCTTGCACTCTTCCACCTTCCGTTTGAGGATGCCCCACAGATGCTCAATAGGGTTTAGGTCTGGAGACATGCTTGGCCAGTCCATCATCTTTACCCTCAGCTTCTTTAGCAAGGCAGTGGTAGTCTTGGAGGTGTGTTTGGGGTCGTTATCATGTTGGAATATTGCCCTGCGGACCAGTCTCCGAAGGGAAGGGATCATGCCCTGCTTCAGTATGTCACAGTACATGTTGGCATTCATGGTTCCCTCAATGAACTGTAACTCCCCAGTGCCGGCAGCACTCATGCAGCCCCAGACCATGACACTCCCACCACCATGCTTGTACTCCTCACCTAGTTGCCGCCACACACGCTTGACACCATCTGAACCAAATAAGTTTATCTTGGTCTCATCAGACCACAGGACATGGTTCCAGTAATCCATGTCCTTAGTCTGCTTGTCTTCAGCAAACTGTTTGCGGGCTTTCTTGTGCATCATCTTTAGAAGAGGCTTCCTTCTGGGACGACAGCCATGCAGACCAATTTGATGCAGTGTGCGGCGTATGGTCTGAGCACTGACAGGCTGACCCCCCACCCCTTCAACCTCTGCAGCAATGCTGGCAGCACTCATATGTCTATTTCCCAAAGACATCCTCTGGATATGACGCTGAGCACGTGCACTCAACTTCTTTGGTCGACCATGGTGAGGCCTGTTCTGAGTGGAACCTGTCCTGTTAAAGCTGTAATGCATCCTGATGTCTTTGCTTGCTGGGTCAGTAGGGCACCTCAGAGACAACTACAGGTCTTGACAGGTGGTCATGTAGTCAGCAACCATCTTCTGGTAGACAGACTGCTCACTTTGAACAAGCAGGAGATGCTGCACTTGTTTTTTCAGATTGGCAGATCTGAAGACCTGATAGTTGTTCCTCTTGCACTGCCAGCACAGGTCTGTCCTGGGCTTAGTGCTTGAGACGTGGGGTAGCAATTGTCACCACAGAGTCTTGAAGGAAGACAGCCCGACTGCACGTACCTCTGGAAAATACACAAATAATGTAAGATCAATAAAAATAGTGCCAATCATGTTGCCGGTAAATGCAATAATAAAAAAGGGTTTGTTTATGCTTTACATACTTTACAAGTGTTGTCATTGATTCCTTGTAGAGACGCCACACCGCTATTTTTGTCACATGAGATGGCAGCAGCTTTCCACCAAAGTGTTTGTGTCCTGGGTGGCGTCCTGGTAATACTATTGCATTATCCTCTGCATAGTTGTTGATGAAGTTCATAACTCGCTGCAAGTCCTCATGCTTCAGGTGTAACCTGCGCTTGCTTGGGCCATCTATTTTTGAATTAGACCATTCTTCTTGTATGACTTGTGGAGGAGAGTCAGGCGTGTTCTATTGATGCTGAAAAACAAATTCCAGTTACAAATATTTTAGCAATAAAAGATGAGGCTTACCCAGACACAATTCTCTAAATTGACATCTAGCTAAGTGGATGGGTCTCTATTGTCTAGACCTGTTCACATGTTCATGAAATACAATAGATGGGCGTAATCACCCCCAGACACACCTGGCTAACTTGATGGGTCATGTAATCATTGGGTAAAGTGAAGTATTTTGTTTAGATATGTAAATTAGCTAGATAGCTAGCTAGCAAAACAATGAACCATTATCCCAATCTATACAGTACTAGGAATACAAACCAATTGCCATAGCTAGCCACGACGCATGAAATGCTGTAGTATGAATCTGCAGGTAGCTAAAGCTAACCAACTAGGTTCCATTTTAGCTATCTAGCTAACATTAGGCTATAACTAGCAATGCAAATGATTTTTTTAGATATATATAATATTACTAAGCAGATCATGTAATCATCTGGCGAAGTGGAGTCTTTTGTTTAGACATGTAAATTAGCTAGCTAGCTAGTTAAACAATGAAAAATTATCCCAACCAATACAGTACTAGCAATACAAACCGATTGTCATAGCTAGCCACCATGCATGAAATGCTGTAGTATGCTGAAATAATAGATCCCAGAAATGACTATATGCACAAAACGCTTATTTCTCTCAAATGTTTTGCACAAATATGTTTACATCGCTGTTAGTGAGCATTTCACCTTTGCCAAGATGATCCATCCACCTGACGGGTTTAATCCGGCCCGCGAGATGATTTAAAAAATACAAATATTTTTTTATTTTTTATTTTTATTTTTTAAGTATAAAAATGCGCTGCAATTTTTCAATAAAATAAACTGCTGTTCCAATTTCGTCCACTGGATGGCGCAATAGCAATTGTGTTAAGCAAGCAAACTGTTTATACCGGGGCAGAGCAAGTAGGTCAAGCACGTGCAGCCAATGAGCTACTTTGTTTTGCCCGCGATATTTATTACGGCTTCTACAACACAATGCTACAGATGTCTCAAGTTTTAAGGGAGAGTGCAATTGGCATGTTGACTGCAGGAATGTCCACCAGAGCTGTTGCCAGAGAATTTAATGTTCATTTCTCTACCATAAGCCACCTCACCAGGGTCTTGATCTGACTGTAGTTCGGCATCGTAACCGACTTCAGTGGACAAATGCTCACCTTCGATGGCCATTGGCACGCTGGAGAAGTGTGCTTTTCACAGATTAATCCCGGTTTACACTGTACCGGGCAGATGGCAGACAGCGTGTATGAGGTTGTGTGGGTGAGCGGTTTGCTGATGTCAACGTTGTGAACACCCCATGGTGGTGGTGGGGTTATGGTATGAGCAGGCATAAGCTACGGACAACGAACACGATTGCATTTTATTGATGGCAATTTCAATGCACATAGTTACCGTGACGAGATCCTGAGGGCCATTGTCGTGCCATTCATCCGCCGCCCTCACCTCATGTTTCAGCATGATAATGCACAGCCCCATGTCGCGAGGATCTGTACACAATTCCTGGAAGCTGAAAATGTCCCAGTTCTTCCATTGCCTGCAAACTCACCATAAATGTCATCCATTGAGCATGTTTGGGATGCTCTGGATCGACGTGTACGACAGTGTGTTCCAGTACCTGCCAATATCCAGCAACTTCGCACAGCCATTGAAGAGGAGTGGGACAACATTCTACAGGCCACAATCAACAGCCTGATCAACAGCCTGATGCAAGAGGCAAATGGTGTTCACACCAGATACTGACTGGTTTTCTGATCCACGCCTCTATCTTTTTTTAAAGGTATCTGTGACCAACAGATGCATTTCTGTATTTCCAGTCATGTGAAATCCATAGATTAGGGCCTAATTATTTTATTCAATTAACTGATTTCTTTATTTGAACTGTAACTCAGTAAAATTGTTGAAATTGTTGCATATGGCGTTTATATTTTGTTCAATATTATCAGTTGAACATCATCATTGTCATCAACCCCGTATCCATCTTCCTTTCCTCCCTTCTCCCGCATTTTGAGAAAGGGGAAAGCAGAGATGACATGAGGAATCACCCAATTACAATTGAGGGTCACCCAGGGTTCGCAATCGGCATTCCTGATGCTGCTTTGAGATGGAACAATGTAGTAGTGTCACCTGTCATGTGTACTGTAGCTAACTGCCTTTATGGAAATTCGAAGTAAGCTTTATTTAAAAATGGCTTTTCAATGGCTGTATTGTTAAGTGGGTTATTTTGTAAAAAAAAACATATACATATTATTAGTGTAATCATGTATTATTATTATTATGAAAGAATATGAAATGATGTCAACACCAGGTTATGAAGGTTTTTCATTCCACATTCACAAATGTTTCCAAATTACCATGACTCTCTGTTGCTATGTATGGAGGCATATAGCTGTCGATGTAATTTGCATGTCATTGTCTTCACGCAGTCAGAAGCGCTGTTCACAAGTGTCACCGCAGTGAACAAGTCCATATCTTTGGCCTGTAGTAGTCTGTTAGGCGGCTCGAAAAGTGACAACAGTTTCATAACAAGGTGCGCAATGAAAAGAAAACTGCGCTGCGTAATGGCACGAAGCAGCCCGGTAGCCTCGACGCGCACCTCCGCTCCAAGGCCTCGTGTGTTTTCCACCTCGGTCAGTAATGTGGATATGTCGTGAAAACTCTTCACCACAACTTTGACCGTTGTCAAGTGGCCAGTCCATCTCTGGTTCAAGAGACGTTTCAGGGTATCGCCTTTGTACAGAATAGCCACGGTTGGCTTCCTGATGAAGTTGTACAGCATGTTGCATACTCCAAAAAAATAATCGACAGCTGCTTCACTGGACATGGCATGAATCACAACCAGATGAAGTTGGTGATTAAAGCAGTGAATATATGGTATGTTATGATCCAGCTTGTTTTGGAGCAATTTCTGCACACCACCATGCCTGCCAGACATGAGTGATGCGCCATCATAAACTTGACTCAGGATTTTGTCCGTGCTGAGTCCGGCGCTGGTGAGCTCATCAATGATGACACCTGTCAGAGCCTCTGCATCACTTTTCTCAGATGTGGCCATTACCAAGAGGCGCTCACACAGACCATAGTGTTTGTCAACAAAACGCACAACTACAGATATGTTTTCTTGGCTTAAAGGATCCCGTGTGACATCCACTTTAATACCAGCTATCGCCGACTTGTCTCACTATCTCCTCTGTCACGAGATTGCTCATCATTTCGAGAATCTCGTTTTGTATCTGTGGGCTGGTATAGCGTGCATTCTGTGGGATTGTTTTTGTAATCCGTGTCAGTTCAGGATCTTTGCGCATGGTGTACTCAAAGAGAGACAAAAACAGCCCCATTGAGCTATTATCATCTAGCACACTGGCAAAACCAGCATTATCTCCACGTAACGGCAATTGATTCACCACTAAAAACTCCAGCATATCAATTACAGCTGACATGTAGTATCTGTTGCGAGCCAGTTGCTCTAAATTTAAGAGTGGAAATCTCTTTTCCTGTCTCTCTACGTTTTTCTGAATCTCTCCACATTGCTTCACAGGCTAACTGTTCTTTTGAAGCTGCATGCTTATTTAAGCCCTTGCCTGTTCCAATTGCATGCTTCCAATCATTACATCCCTTAATGGAGAAGTTCGCGTCCGATGATACAGATTTGAATTTCCTGCACGCATAACAAAATGCGGAGTCCTTTTCCACCGAGTACTCAAGCCAGTCCCTGTTCAAATACCAGCTAGAGCAGGGGTGTCAAACGTACAGCCCGCGGGCCGGATCAGGCCCGCAAACGGGTTTAATCCGGCCCGCGAGATGATTTAAAAAATAAAAATATTTATATTTTTTTATTTTTTAAGTATAAAAATGCGCTGCAATTTTTCAATAAAATAAACTGCTGTTCCAATTTCGTCCACTGGATGGCGCAATAGCAATTGTGTTAAGCAAGCAAACTGTTTATACCGGGGCAGAGCAAGTAGGTCAAGCACGTGCAGCCAATGAGCTACTTTGTTTTGCCCGCGATATTTATTACGGCTTCTACTTTTAACATTATGTGCTTTGGCACCCTCATTGCCCCAATATGTCTCTGTCAAAAAAGAGAAAAGTGGACGCAGAGTGCAGAGTGTTCCAAGAAAAATGGTCATCCTATTTAATCACGGAATTGAATGGGAAAGCTGTATGTTTGGTGTGTTCAGAGCATGTTGCAGTGCTGAAAGAATATAACCTTCGTCGCCACTATGTGAGTCTTCATGCCGACAAATATGACAACTTTCAAGGACAGCGGAGATGAGAGAAGGTGAATGAACTGTTGGCGGGTCTGAAGAAACAGCAGTCTGTGTTTACTCACAGCCGAGACATCAGTGACGCTGCAGTGAAAGCTAGCTACCTCATTGCTAATGAAATCGCAGTGGCTTCAAAACCATTTAGTGAGGGTGAATTTGTAAAAACATGCATGATGAAGGCAGCTGAGATTTGGTGCCCTGAAAAGCGGCAGGCTTTTGCAAATATCAGCCTGACAAGAAACACAGTTGCAGACAGGATTTCCGATCTTTCAGTGGATTTGGACAGCCAGTTGAAGCAAAAAGTAAAGTCATTTATTGCGTTTTCGGTTGCAATTGATGAAAGCACGGACATTACAGATGTTGCACAACTGGCCATTTTTTCATCCGCGGAGTTGATGACACATTGACCGTCACCGAGGAGTTCGTGGAGTTGGTGCCGATGACAGATACAACGACAGCAGCTGATATTTTTACCGCACTGGTCGGCGCGCTGATCAGGGTCGGAGTGGACTGGTCCCGATCCCGTCAGCCTGGCTACAGAAGGTGCGCCCTCAATGATCGGGAAAAAAGCAGGCGTTGTGACAAAGTTCAGAGAGAAAGTGCAATCTGCAAATGGAGGACGTGATTTTTTGACTTTTCACTGTATTTTGCACCAGGAGGCTTTGTGTTGCAAGTCATTAAAGATGGATAACGTCATGAAGGTGGTCATCCAAACTGTTAATTTCATCCGATCCAGAAGCCTGAATCACCGTCAGTTTGACAGCCTTCTCAGAGAGAAAGACCACATATATGGCCTGCCATACCACACTGAGGTAAGATGGTTAAGCCGAGGTGCTGTGCTGAGGCGTTTCTTTGATTTACGAGAAGAAATTGAACAGTTCATGGAAGAAAATGGCAAACCAGTGTTAGAATTTCATTCCGCAGAATGGATGCCGGACCTTGCATTTATGGTGGATGTTACAGAGCACCTGAATAACTTGAACAAACAGCTGCAAGGGCGCAACAAAGTTGTCACGCAGTATTATGACAGCATACGTTCTTTCAAGTTGAAGCTGTCATTGTGGGAGACGCAACTTGCCGGTGGTGATGCAGCTCACTTCCCCTGTCTGAAAAATGTGTGCGCGACCCAACATGTGGCAGACATGAAGCGGTTCAAAGATAAAATAACTGGACTGTTACGGGAGTTTGAGCAACGCTTTCAGATTTATGTTTATATGTTTTTATGTTGATGTGCTATTGTTTTTAATTGATTTTATTTTATTTGTATATTTAACCTATTCTTGACTCTGTGGTTCTTGCACTTGTTTGGGGAACAGGATTTCATTATTTTTATCTACATTTCTGCCTGAGAAATGACACCCTGATATAGTTCTGTGATCTGTGAAACAGTTCTGTTAATCACTGAGGCATTGTGTGTTTGTGTGTTCTTTTTCTTTAAAATTTTCAAATAAACTTGACGTGTTTTATGATTAATAGTGATGTTGTGCTTGTACTATTTTGGACACACTGTCCTCAGGCTCCAGCTTTATGTTGTATGTTGATCGTATTAAAACAAAGAAAACAATCTGAAGTTGTTGTTTTTAAGTTATATATACCATGATTTTTCCGGTCCGGCCCACTTGGGAATAGATTATCCTCCATGTGGCCCCTGATCTAAAATGAGTTTGACACCCCTGAGCTAGAGGAAAATGATCGTTTTTTTTAACCAAACATTTTGACTGAATATTTCCTCAACACAACCTGTTTGGGTTTGTCCATGCCGAGGTCACTCATACCCACTGATTCAACAGGCAGTTGTGGCCCAAATGCTGCCCCGGACTCCACGGAGCTACTAGCATCAGGCTCAGACTGTCGTCCAGGGTCTCCTTCTCCAACTACAACATCAGGAAGCGTCGGTGTCGTATCCAATTTGGCAGAGGAGACTGTTGGTGGGCTTTTCAACCACTTACGGATATATATGACGAACTGAAGCGAGTAAGCCGGCGAAAACTCATCCAGCTTTCAAAAATGCGCGGTAACTGTTGAGCGGCTACACTGACGTAGGCTACGTCACGTACGTAGCCTAACTTTCTTTTTATTAAGGCCGTGATAGGCTGTTGCAGTGTAGATTCCCATCAATCAAACAAAATCACACCATTGTTTCTTTATATTTTTTATGTTTTAATGATAAAGAATGCAACATTAATGCAACACAAAATTAGCAACTATTATAATATATATATATATATATATTTTTTTTTTTTACATTTACATTTACATTTACGTCATTTAGCAGACGCTCTTATCCAGAGCGACTTACAAAATTGGTGCATTCACCTTACAGCCAGTGGATAACCACTATCCAACCATTTTATTTTTTATTTCTTTTGTGGGGTGAGGTAAGGGGGGGGTAGAAGGATTACTTTATCCTAACCCAGGTATTCTTTAAAGAGGTGGGGTTTCAAGTGTTGTTCCACCATTGGGGTGCGAGAGCAGCGAACAGTTTTGACTGGGCTGAGCGGGAACTGTGCTTCCACAGAGGTAGGGGGGCCAGCAGGCCAGAGGTGGATGAACGCAATGCCCTCGTTTGGGTGTAGGGACTGATCAGAGCCTGAAGGTACGGAGGTGCCTTCACAGCTCCGTAGGCAAGCACCATGGTCTTGTAGCAGATGCGAGCTTCAACTGGAAGCCAGTGGAGTGTGCGGAGGAGCGGGGTGACGTGAGAGAACTTGGGAAGGTTGAACACCAGACGGGCTGCGGCATTCTGGATGAGTTGTAGGGGTTTAATGGCACAGGCAGGGAGCCCAGCCAACAGCGAGTTGCAGTAATCCAGACGGGAGATGACAAGTGCCTGGATTAGGACCTGTGCCGCTTCCTGTGTAAGGCAGGGTCGTACTCTCCAAATGTAGTAGAGCATGAACCTACAGGATCTGGTCACCGCCTTGATGTTAGCGGAGAACGACAGGGTGTTGTCCAGGGTCACGCCAAGGCTTTTTGCACTCTGGGAGGAGGACACAACAGAGTTGTCAACCGTGATGGCGAGATCATGGAACAGGCAGTCCTTCCCCGGGAGGTTCAGCTTGACGTGGTGATCCGTCATCCACACTGATATGTCTGCCAAACATGCAGAGATGCGATTCGCAACCTGGTTATCAGAAGGGGGAAAGGAGAAGATTAGTTTTGTTTCGTCTGCGTAGCAATGATAGGAGAGGCCATGTGAGGATATGACAGAGCCAAGTGACTTGGTGTATAGCGAGAATAGAAGGGGGCCTAGAACTGAGCCCTGGGGGACACCAGTGGTGAGAGCACGTGGTGCGGAGACAGATTCTTGCCACACCACTTGGTAGGAGCGACCTGTCAGGTAGGACGCAATCCAAGAGTGAGCCGCGCCGGAGATGCCCAACTCGGAGAGGGTGGAGAGGAGGATCTGATGGTTCACAGTATCAAAGGCAGCAGACAGGTCTAGAAGGACAAGAGCAGAGGAAAGAGAGTTAGCTTTGGCAGTGCGGAGAGCCTCCGTGACACAGAGAAGAGCAGTCTCAGTTGAATGACCAGTCTTGAAACCTGACTGGTTTGGATCAAGAAGGTCATTCTGAGAGAGATAGCAAGAGAGTTGGCTAAAGACGGCACGCTCAAGAGTTTTGGAGAGAAAAGAAAGAAGGGAGACTAGTCTGTAGTTGTTGACATCGGAGGGATCGAGTGTAGGTTTTTTGAGAAGGGGTGCAACTCTCGCTCTCTTGAAGACGGAAGGGACATAGCCAGCGGTCAAGGATGAGTTGATGAGCGAGGTGAGGTAAGGGAGAAGGTCTCCGGAAATGGTCTGGAGAAGAGAGGAGGGGATAGGGTCAAGCGGGCAGGTTGTAGGGCGGCCGGCCATCACAAGTCGCAAGATTTCATCTGGAGAGAGAGGGGAGAAAGAAGTCAAAGCATAGGGTAGGGCAGTGTGAGCAGGACCAGCAGTGTCATTTGACTTAACAAACGAGGATCGGATTTCGTCAACCTTTTTTCAAAATGGATTCAGCAGGGAGGTGAAGGTGGTAAAGAGCTTCCTAGGGTTAGAGGCAGATGCTTGGAATTTAGAGTAGTAGAAAGTGGCTTTAGCAGCAGAAACAGAGGAAGAAAATGTAGAGAGGAGGGAGTGAAAAGATGCCAAACCCGCAGGGAGTCTAGTTTTCCTCCATTTCCGCTCGGCTGCCCGGAGCCCTGTTCTGTGAGCTCGCAATAAGTCGTCATGCCATGGAGCAGGAGGGGAGGACCGAGCCGGCCGGGAGGATAGGGGACATAGAGAGTCAAAGGATGCAGAAAGGGAGGAGAGGAGGGTTGAGGAGGCAGAATCAGGAGATTGGAGGGAGAAGGATTGAGCAGAGGGAAGAGATGATAGGATGGAGGAGGAGAGAGTAGTGGGAGAGAGAGAGGGAAGGTTGCGACGACGCATTACCATCTGAGTAGGGACAGAGTGAGTAGTGTTGGAGGAGAGCGAGAGAGAAAAGGATACAAAGTAGTGGTCGGAGACATGGAGGGGAGTTGCAGTGAGATTAGTAGAAGAACAGCATCTAGTAAAGATGAGGTCAAGCGTATTGCCTGCCTTGTGAGTAGGGGGGGACGGTGAGAGGGTGAGGTCAAAAGAGGAGAGGAGTGGAAAGAAGGAGGCAGAGAGAAATGCATCAAAGGTTGACGTAGGGAGGTTAAAGTCACCCAGAACTGTGAGGGGTGAGCCATCCTCAGGAAAGGAACTTATCAAGGCGTCAAGCTCATTGATGAACTCTCCAAGGGAACCTGGAGGGCGATAAATGATAAGGATGTTAAGCTTGAATGGGCTAGTGACTGTGACAGCATGAAATTCAAATGAGGAGATAGACAGATGGGTCAGGGGAAAAAGAGAGAATGTCCACTTGGGAGAGATGAGGATTCCTGTGCCACCACCCCTCTGACCAGATGCTCTCGGGGTATGCAAGAACACATGGTCAGACGAGGAGAGAGCAGTAGGAGTAGCAGTGTTTTCAGTGGTAATCCATGTTTCCGTCAGCGCCAAGAAGTCGAGGGACTGGAGGGTAGCATAGGCTGAGATGAACTCTGCCCTATTGGCCGCAGAACGGCAGTTCCAGATGCTGCCGGAGACCTGGAACTCCATGTGGGTCGTGCGCGCAGGAACCACCAGGTTAGAGTGGCAGCAGCCACGCGGTGTGAGGCGTTTGTATAGCCTGTGCGGAGAGGAGAGAACAGGGATAGACAGACGCATAGTTGACAGGCTACAGAAAATGGCTATAATAATGCAAAGGAGATCGGAATGAAATGAACTAAACATCTGGGAAAGCGAGAGAGCGGGGCCTCCTTCACTTACGTTTCACTGAAATATAACTCTCCCAACTTCCACCTCAGAAAGATCCACCTCACTTTTTAAGAGATCTGTGCCTCAAGTGGGGGTTGCCAAGCATTTTTGGGGGCGGGCCCGGCCCCCTATGGCCCGCCCATAGCGACGGGTGTGGTCCTCTTAAGCACATTATTTCAATATTTCCTAGCTCTGAATTGACGCAGGTTACACTTTTGCAAAACTACTCGGTTAAAAATAAGAGCATGAATGACAATAAAGGTATGACTTTAATTATATGCATAATGATGTAGTAAACAACATCGCTCAGCGTGGGAACTTTTGGTGGGGGGGAAGTAGCCTTTATAAGTCTCCATGGTGGGTAAAGACCATCACTTCGTTGTCTTGTTGGGAATAGTAATAATTTGTGACAGTACGCATTGTATTAGTCTAAGAGTTGTTTTTCATTTTATTTCTCACATTAAAAAGACATTTGAGAAGGATTTGAGAAGCGAATTGCTTGCAGTTGTACATATGACGCACAGACACACTAAAGCTGTACAGTGTAGTTAGAAAAGACAGTTTACATTATTTGCAGATGTGTTCCCTTTTATTTACAAATCGAAAAATTTAACATTTGAAATGAATGTGGCAGAACAGTTAAGCCAAGAGTTCCTGTGGGAGTCTTCTCCTTCAGTCTTTTTGCCTCCTATGCCTCGTTTCCCATTAGATGGGATTTTCCCAATGCCAACTTCACCTGAGACAGCCGCTATCCAGTGTCATGTGTTGCTGAATTACAGATCTCGCTATCCCAATGTCGCTGCTGTCCATGGTACTGAAATATCCAATCTCGGCTATTTGCATACATAGGACCATTCACACTTGACACCACACACACAAGTTAATGCTTTTTCTCTCACACACTTTTGAACATTGTACAACCTGCAACAAGACACTGAAACAACACTTAATTTCAAGTTTGTTTCTTTCTGAATAAAGATTAAATCAATGTGTGGAAGGAGATTGGATAATGTATAGGCATTCCCTATAGCTGTTTTTGACTGGAGCATGATCCGATTGCTTTGTTTGAGCCAGAATGGAAATTTGGTCTGAGAAACGACGCCCATTATAGCATGACTATTTCAGAGAGAATTAACTTTATGTTATATGTAAAAATATAAATAAGGCAGTGTTTATATGACCCCCTTTCAAACAGTCACTTATTTATCACTTTCTTGCAGATATACAGTGCATTCAGAAAGTATTCATACCCCTTAACTTATTCCACATGTTGTTTTCTTACAGCCTGAATTCAAAATGGATTCAATTATAATATTTTCTCTCACGCAGCTACACACAATACCCCATAATGACAAAGTGAAAACACGCTTTTTAAATTTCTGCAAATGTATTGGAAATTACATACAGAAATATCTCATTTACATAAGTATTCCCACCCCTGAGTCGATTAAAGCTGTGTCTTTCTGGGTAAATCTCCAAGAGCTTTGCACAACTGGATTGTAAAATATATGCAATATACATTATATAGACAGCCATTTTTTTTTTGCCATAGGTTTTCAAGCCGAATTAAGTCAAAACTGTAACTAAGCCACTCAGAAACATTCAATGTCGTCTTGGTAAGCAACTCCAGTGAATATTTGGCATTGTGTTTTAGGTTATTGTCCTGCTGAAGAGGGAATTTGTCTCCCAGTGTTTGTTGGAAAGCAGACTGAACCAGGTTTTCCTCTAGGAATCTGCCTGTACTTAGCTCTATGCCGTTTATTTTTATCCTAAAAAAGTATCTAGTCCTTGCCAATGACATGCATACCCATAACATGATGCAGCCACCACCATGCTTGGAAATATGAAGAGTGGTACTCAGTGATGTGTTGTGTTGGATTTGCCCAAAACATTACGCTTTGTATTCAGGGCATGAAGTTCATTTCTTTGCCACATTATTTGCAGTTTTACTTTAGTGCCTGATTGCAAACACAATGCATGTACAGGTTTCCTTCTTTTACATTTACATTTTAGTCATTTAGCAGACGCTCTTATCCAGAGCGACTTACAGTTAGTGAGTGCATACTCTGTCAATTAGGTTAGTATTGTGGAGTAACTACAATGTTGATGATTCATCCTCAGTTTTCTCCTATCAAAGCATTAAACTTTCTTACTGTTTTAAAGTCACCATTGGCCTCATGGTGAAATCCCTGAGCGTTTTCCTTCCTCTCTGGCAGCTGAGTTAGGATGGACACCTGTATTTATGTGGTGACTGGGTGTATTGATACACCATCCAAAGCGTAATTAATACCTTCACCATGCTCAAAGGAATATTCAATGTCTGCTTTTTTTGTACCCATCTACCAAAAGGTGCCCTTTTTTGCGAGGCATTGGAAAACCTCCCTGGTCTTCATGGTTGAATCTATGTTTGAAATTCACTGCTCGACTGAGGGACCTAATAGATAATTGCATGTGTGGGGTACAGAGATTGTGTAGTCGTTCAAAAATCACTATTATTGCACACATAGTGAGTCCATCTAACTGATTATGTGACTTGTTAAGCACATTTTTACTCCTGAGCTTATTTAGGCTTGCCATAACAAAGGGTTGAAAACTAATTGATTAGATTACTAGATACTAGACTCTGTCAATATGTTTTTGGAAGTGGCTCTGCATTTCTTGCATACATATCATATTTATTTAAGGATTATGACGACTTTCTAAAAGGACAAAGCTGTTTCTGTGTGCTCCCTTGTCTCCACTGTCACTCACCACATCCCTCGATGCGTGCAAACAGAGCATCTATATTAGGGATGGGCAACTCCAGTCCTCGGGACCTGA
This sequence comes from Coregonus lavaretus, assembly GCF_964263955.1. Lineage (NCBI taxonomy): Eukaryota > Metazoa > Chordata > Actinopteri > Salmoniformes > Salmonidae > Coregonus > Coregonus lavaretus. The sequence continues at coordinate 251,694 of NW_028156998.1, read as the reverse complement.
TTGGTGTTAAACTTTTTCCCCAGCCCCAGCTAACACGTTTGACTCTAATAATCAAGTACTCATGGGTTTCAGTTTAGAATGCAATAAGTTTAATCATCTGTGTTTGCTAGGGATGGGGAAAAAGTGTGACACCCCTCCGACCCCCAAGGACTGGAATTGTCCATCCCTGATCTATATGGTAGGACCAGTACCAGACCTGAATGAATGTGTCTGTTTTGAATATTCACGGAGACAGAATGATGTGGTTGATAGCAGAGACGTCATGCCAAAAGGGGGCACAGGGTCACTTGCCCCCTCAGATTTGTGATGTTTAAATTTGTCTTGTTATATTTTCTCTGTCATACTACTAACCATGAAGTTGGCTTTAGCTAGCCCAGATAGGATCCCAATCTCCCAACCTAATAACTACACTGAACAAAAATATAAACGCAACATGTAAAGTGTTGGTCCCATGTTTCATGAACTGAAATAAAAATCCCAGAAATGTTCCATTCACACAAAAAGCTTATTTTTCTCAAATTGTGTACACAAATTTGTTTACATCCCTGTAAGCGAGCATTTCTCCTTTGCCAAGATAATCCATCCACCTGACAAATATGGCATATCAAGAAGCTGATTAAACAGCATGATAATTACACAGGTGCACCTTGTGCTGAGGACAATAAAATGCCACTCTAAAATGTGCAGTTTTGTCACATAACACAATGCACAGATGTTTCAAGTTTTGAGGCAGCGTGCAATTGGCTTACGGACTGCAGGAATGTCCACCAGAGCTGTTGCCAGATACGTTTATGTTTATTTCTCAACCATAAGCCAAGGCGGCTTTAGAGAATTTGGCAGTACTTCTAACTGGCCTCACGACTTCAGACCACTTGTAAAGCAGCGTATGGGCGAGCTGTTGGCTGATGTCAACGTTGTGAATGCTCCATGGTGGCAGTGGGGTTATGGTATGGGCAGGCATAAGCTACGGACAATGAATACAATTGCATTTTATCGATGACAATTTGAATGCACAGAGATACCGTGGGATAGTGTACGTGCACAAAGTGAATTTGTAACATGTATATCATTCTTACTTGTTGTTCTTTATATTTACTACCATTGCCTATTGTAAGTTGCCTCTCTGTGTTTTACTGTGTTGTGTAATACTCCGCAGGTAGCATTATGCCATTAATACAGCCCTTCCTTTGTTAATAGCGTTGTTGCTCTACTTGTGCTATCAGTTATTGGGCATATTCATTACCCCTGTTATCTGTCCATTACAGGACCACTATCATTCCACTACCTTTCCATGTCCATTTCATCCGTGTGTGTCAATAAAGTATCCTTGAATGTAACTCTGAGGTTGCCTTATTCCCCTCTTACCAGGGGAGGTGAAAGCGCAACCTGGTCTCAGAACATTTCGTATTATTCTGTATGTACAAAGCTGTGATCAAGGCAAAGGGTGGCTACTTTGAAGAATCTCACATCTCAAACATATTTTGATATGTGTAACACGTTTTTGGTTACTACATGATGCCATATGTGTTATTTAATAGTTTTGATGTCTTCACTATTATTCTACAATGTAGAAAATACACAAGACACAGAGGAGGAGAAACTATCCAACACCCTGGGAGAGAGAACGAGTGACCTCAGTCGAACTCACAGCCAGAAAGATGGGTTAGATACAGGAGAGGAGGAGGTTACCCCGGATGCCATCACCCCTGCTCCTGTGAGCAAGGAATGAGAGGGGAAGCCTTCTAATCAGGCCAACGGGCAGGCGGAGCGAGAGGTCATAGTGATAGTGATTCACACCCAGAGAGAGACAGACAACCCATACAACCTCTTGGCTGAGATTAACCACACAGAGGTAGAGGCAGAGGGCCTTCAGGGCAAGCCAGTCAGCCTGCCTGCTCTGATCCTCAAGTCAATTGTATTTAAATTCATATTCATTAAAGATTTTTAGTCAAGACTTGAAAAGTGCCATTTATTTCAAATGATAATTATTCAGTGTCTGCAACCCTCAAGAACCAGGGTGAGTCTGGGTCGCCCTTTAACTGGGCAAACACAACTTGCATATCGTCATAGACTAGACCGAAACGTTAATCTTTTAACCTTGCTTAAATAAAACAATGCATTTTTAATAGTGAGCAAGAGTTTTCTATGATGATTAAAGTTTTTTTTGTCGCGCCCTCCACTTTTTTGTCAAATAATACATCTAAAAAAAATTTAATAAGTTAATTATTAAAAGCATTAAAATTGCGATTGGGATGTTTCCCACTTATTTATACAACCTACTCCACAAAGTTTAGAGAAATGTTCTGAAATTAATTAAGAATTAAACAGAAGAAAATCAGAATTGAAGGCAACTATAATGCAAAGAATTTAATGGTCTATGGTTCAATCCTGTTTCTGGTCTAATGAATAGTTAATATTGTTCCTCCTCTTCCTTGTGGCAAGCGCAGCAGCACACTGCCCTCCAAAGCCTGCAAAAAAAACGCTGGACTGCCCCTTTCCTCGCCCTGCATGGAACATCCAGGGTCACGTCCTTGGTGACGTGTGGGGTGACGTCCAGGGTGACCACAGCAACATCCTCTGGAAAGGGACAAAAGCAGGACAGAATGTAAATAAATGCAAACCGTAGGTTCTAAACACTGGCCAGTTGAATGGGATCTTTTATTTCAGCTCATGAAACATGGGACCAACACTTGACATGTTATCATGATGAACGGCACCTGTCAGAGTGCTTTCTATAAGTCTTACTCACCTGCTTGGATGTCAGATGGCAGAGTGGCGTAGACGGCCACCATGAGAGGCTTTTCTTCAGGTGTGACGTCCACAACCTCCAAGAGTGAAGAAGCAGGGTATGCATCTGTGTTAGGGGTGAGGTCCACAAGCTCCAGGTGGGAAGAAGCAGGATCTGCCTCTGTGTTTGGGGTGATGTCCACAACCTCCAGGTGGGAAGATGCCAGGTGTGCCTCTTTGTTAGAATTGATGTCCGCAATCTCTAGGTGGGAAGAAGCCGGGTCTGCCTCTGTGTTTGGGGTGATGTCCACAAGCTCCAGGTGGGAAGAAGCCGGGTCTGTCTCTGTGTTAGGGGTGGTTTCCACAACCTCCTGATAGGAAGAAGCCGGGTCTAACTCTGTGTTAGGGGTGATGACCACAAACTTCAGGTGGGTAGAAGCCGTCTCAGCCTCTGTGTTAGGGGTGATGTCCACAAGCTCCTTGTGGGAAGAAGCCAGGTGTGCCTCTTTGTTAGGGGTGATGTCCACAACCTCCAGGTGGGAAGAAGCAAGGTGTGCCTCTTTGTTAGGGGTGATGTCCACAACCTCCAGGTGAGAAGAAGCCGGGTCTGCCTCTGTGTTAGGGGTGATGTCCACAACCTCCAGGTGGGAAGATGCTGGGTCTGCCTCTGAGTTATGGGTGATGTCAACAACCATACGGTGGGAAGAAGCAGGGTCTGACTCTGTGTTAGGGGTGATGTCCACAAACTTCAGGTGGGTAGAAGCCGTCTCAGCCTCTGTGTTAGGGGTGACGTTCACAACCTCCATGTGGGAAGAAGCCAGGTGTGCCTCTTTGTTAGGGTTGATGACCGCAATCTCTAGGTGGGAAGAACCCGGGTCTGCCTCTGTGTTTGGGGTGATGTCCACAAGCTCCTGATGGGAAGAAGCCAGGTGTGCCTCTGTGTTAGGGGTGATGTCCTCAACTTCCAGGTGGTAAGATACTGGGTCTGCCTCTGTGCTACGGGTTTTGTCAGCAACCTCCAGGTGGGAAGAAGCCAGGTGTGCCTCTGTGTTAGGGGTGATGTCCAAAACCACTATGTGGGAAGAAGCCGGGTCTTCCTCTCTGCTACGGGTGATGTCAACAACATCTAGGTGGGGAGAAGCTGGGTCAAACTCTGTGTTAGGGGTGAATCCCTCAACCTCCAGGTGGGCAGAAGCCGGGTCTTTCTCTGTGTTAGGGGTGATGTCCACAACCTCCGGGTGGGAAGAAGCTGGGTCTGCCTCTGTGTTATGGGGGATTTCCACAACCTCCAGGTGGGAAGAAGCCTGGTCTGCATCTGTGTTAGGGGTGACAATTAAAATCCTGATTGGCTCTACTACTACAAGGCACCAGGATGTCATGACAAAAGGCATCTGTCAGAGTGCTTTCTATGAGTGCTACTCACCTGCTTGGATATCAGCTGGTAGTGTGGCGGAGAAGGCCACCACTAGGACAGGGGGAACTCGCAGGGTGTCTGCAGTAGGCTGGAAGTAGCTTTTCACCTCGTCCGCCACAAAGGCACAGACAGAGCTCATAAAAAAAGGGGTCTTGAGGTCATCCAGGGAGAAGGACTGGCTGATTCTCCCGAGGATCGACCTCACAGAGTCAAAAGCAGCAGCCCGGGAGAAAGGGGTGTAAGGAGAAGAGGCCTTCAACGTGTTGGAGAGCTTCTCCCCTACGGCCACCACCAAACTCACAGCCATCCCGCTTAGGAGGATGGGGTGATCTGAATGGCCTTCCTCTGGCTGAAGCCACAGGGCCAGGAGGATCCTGGGCACCAGCTCCACCACCACCTGGGATGGGCTGAGCAGGTTGCTACAGGGCTTATTGGACAGCTTGTCCAGAATGCTCCTCACAGCTCTCTCCACGATGATGTGGACCTTGGGGTCGCTGAAATCAACAAAAAGCAGCAGAGAACGCTAAATGATGTGCAATGTTCACACAGAGAACACTGCCCTAGTTATTTTCTGCATAGCTCCAGATGTGTAGATGAATGGAGCAAGCTGTATGCAGGGCAATACATGGAACTCACATGTCAGCGCCAGCTGGAGAGGTGGTGTGCATAGAGCGGCGGAGCTTGCAGACAGCCTTGTGCTCCATGTCAATCATTTTTAGGCAGGTGTTTACTTCCCAGGTCTGCCGTAGGAAACAGGAAGTCCCATTAGTGTAATTTCACAACAGATATATTCTGCTGTACTGACTAGTTGTTGAAAGGCTAGAAAGGAGCTCACTGACTAATAGTCTAAGTCTCTAACTCTCATTCTCTTACCAGCCGAGCGAGTTCGTTCCCCTCCTCCAGGGTTTCCTTCCACACCCTTCAAATAAAACACAAAGCATTTCAACTTTCCTGGCTTCCTATTGATCTGTTGTTTATTTTACCCACACCTCCTGGAGTGCTGCTGGTGACAGAGAATGGCAGTGAAGGTGAGAGCTGACGTGGTACTCACCTCTCCCTAAGGGATTTTTTGCCCTGAGACACCAGCCAGTCGCTCATGTGCTCCATGGTGACATGGGGCGAGACCTGGCCTCGACTCTGGAGCAGCAGATAGTGGACCATGAACTTCTTCTGCAAGATGAGGTAAGGTGTGAGACCGTGCCACTAAAGACCATATAATGTGCTTTCAGAAGGGCCTCATTTCACAACTGCTCATGTCTCACAATTTGCAAGTGATATTAAAAACTCTTATGACCATCTTCTCTAAACTGTCTTGAAATAAAACTCTTGTTTTGGGATTAAATCTATCTCTTTTTTTCTGTGGTTACTTTTTTTGTGGGATGAATCTTACCTGTTTATTGTAATATGCTTCCTCCCAGCAGGCCTGCAGAGTCTGAAAATAAAGGCTGCTTCTACAGAATTCCTTTGAAGATAATTAAAACAATTATGCTTTATTAGGTACATTATGCACAGGCATTTACAGTATGCCAAAAGGAATATCTCCTAAGATTACCTTAGTGGGACCATAAGTGAACTCAGGAATGCTCCCAACCCTATCCATGGTCAGAGGGGGACGAAATGCAGCGCTATAAATATACGGGATGCTCTAGAGATAACAGGAATGACTTAAAGTCGCGAATGATCAATGCCTGTGGAGTCGTCCAATATGCTGCGCTGAGAATTGAGTTGTAGGCGATATTTGGATATGTTTGGCGCAATTTACATGTTTACATTCTATTGCCATGGAGAAATTGAGCTTCTAGAACCTGTTTTCTTCTATGTCTTTATTTCGTGAAATATTAAGATCTTTATTTTGTCATAATGTGTATATGAGGACGTTGGAGCCCGTTCCGATTCATGACGCGGTTATCCAGGTGCATGTTGCATAGACCTACTAATCCAACCTTGGCTTACAAGTTAAATTAAATTAGTATATATGCCTATACAAATCTATTGACCACATCCATTTAAATCAATGATTGTCAATTGAAAATGTGGTAGTTGTGTTATCCTGTTGTGCGTGTCAGGGCTCCTCTTAAGCACGTTATTCCAATATTTCCTAGAATTGACGCAGGTTACACTTTTGCAAAACTACTAGGTTAAAAATAAGAGCATGAATGACAATAAAGGTATGACTTGAATTATATGTGTAGTAGTGTGATGTTGTTCCCCTAGATTATGCACCAAATTGCACACAAGGACAGTTCAAGTAGGCCAGGTCAAGAGGGGATGTTAATAAGTTAATAATAATAATAATTCAATGTGGTTTCTTAATTTAATTAAAGCTGCATAGCTAATGTTATTTTTTGTGGTGTGCAAACATTTTTATGTATCTATATTGCAAATACACCTAATTGTAAAAGTTGTGTATATTTTGGTTTGGTCCATCGCGGGTTATCTCTATTTATGTACCCTCTTATTGTTCTCTTTTGCCTGACCTTCAACTAGCAAGGTATGTTGTCCTTGGCGCCGTAATTTGTCGATATAAAACTGTGGTAAAGTTACACAAAGTGCTGTTACGCAACTACAGGTTTTGTTACAATGTGGACAATATAACGATGTATGTTAACAACTTTCACCGAGCTCGCTAATTAGGGTACCTATTGTAACTCGGGAGTATTTGGGTCAGTGTTTGAGTGAGTTTCTATGTGCTCACGCAGGTGCCCGAGAGCTGTGGCTGCACCAAGGGCTAAGCTATTGTGTGTTGTCTCTTCGTGTACAGGTATGTCATTTATTTTTGTCAGAATTATGTTGTATATCATTTTACTTGTATTGTATAGTGTGTTGTTAGGCACTGAATGTGTGCATGCAGCACCTGTTCATTTTTGCCTGACCTTCAACTAGCAAGGTGCCCGAGAGCTGTGGCTGCACCAAGAGCTAACATATTGTGTGTTGTCTCTTCGTGTGCAGGTCGAATAAAAATTATCCAACCATCAGAATTCCAGTTGTGGCAGTGTCCTGTGGCAAGCCGACCGCCGGAGCTGTGCATGTGGATGAGGTGCACGACCTGCGCATGTGAATTTGTTGATGGCTTACTGTAAGTGAATATATACTGTAAACAGTGAAAGTGAATCTAGCATATTCATTAGATACAGGTATTCGTGCTTATTTGTATGTTTTGGATGAATTTGTTTATTGCATAAATTTTTTTTGGTATTTGAATGCACTAAATTACATTGTATTTTAGTGCTCTGTTGAGCCATGGAAGATTCTCAAATCCATAAGACGTGTTATGCTGTGGATTTTAGTGTGGGTAGAGGGAGGGGTGTCCTTCCATTTACACCAATTGTACATTCAGCTCCTGGGAGTAGAGCGTTTGCTAGTCCTGAGTTTGCAAACACTGGAAGGGGTAGGCTGTTTGTTCCACCTGACCAGGGTATCCCACCTCTGTCTTTTGATGTACCATCATCCACAGTACTCGGTGATAATGGGACGCCTCCGAGTCAGCTTAGTGACCTTATTAAGCAGATTGGTTCAGAGATAGGAGAATCTATCAGAGCGAGTTTACTGCAGCCTGGGGTTTCAAGTCTTTCTCCTGCCCGTCCCCCTCACCAACCCCAGCAGTTTCCCCTGCCTGAGCAGTGTGGGTCAACCTTTATTGATGCGTCCAAGCTGAATCTGGTTGTGAAGTCAGATGTTAGTGCTCCACCTCTTTTTAGGGGTGATGGCTCAGATAAGTACTCTGTCCTGGAGTGGGAGGAGTTAATGGAAGTCTACCTAGAGAAGAGGGGTTACACTGGGTCTGGGAATGTTGGGGAGGTGATGTCTAGGCTCATGGGGAGGGCACGTGATGTGACCAAAGTCTGGAAGCGTAACAACCTTGTTGTCACAGATGTTAAGGCGGTGTTCAGTGTTTTCAAGCAACACTTTGGGGATACTGTCTGCTCAGGTATGCCATTAGCTGATTTCTATTCAATCAAACCATATGCTAATGAGGGTCCAATAGATTTCTGGATTAGGCTTAACAAAGCTGCAGAGGCAGCCGAACAGTACCTTGTGAGTGAGGGCAGGACCTTACCCAATCAGTGCTCAGAGTTGGCAGTCATGTTTGTACGCAACTGTCCTGATAAAGAGTTGGCCCAAGTGTTCAAGAGCAAACCCATTCGTGACTGGACAGCCAGTGAGGTACAGGATCGGTTGGATGAACTGTTAAGGGAACGTAAAGCATGTAGAACACAACTTTCACAGCAGGTTGCTGCTGTTTTTGACTGCCCTCAGGAGGGAGTGGGTCCTGTGAAAAGACCTAATGTGTCATCTTTTTCTCAATGTGGCCGTGAACCAGACCAGGCATCATCTGTATCTGAGGGTGGGACATTAAATAAAATTTTGACTTTGTTAGAGAAGGCTCTGGTCAGCAATACTCAGCAATACTCAGTCTGTGAGTGGCACAGTGGTCTAAGGCACTACATCGCAGTGCTAGCTGTGCCACTAGAGATCCTGGTTTGAATCCAGGCTCTGTCGTAGCCGGCCGCGACCGGGAGACCCATGGGGCGGCGCACAATTGGACCAGCGTCGCCTAGGGTAGTGGAGGGAATGGCCGGCTCAGTTCGTAGTGCATGGTGTTTGCAACGCCAGGGTTGTGGGTTCGATTCCCACGGGGGGTATGAAAAAATAAAAATAACGTATGCACTAACTGTAAGTCGCTCTGGATAAAAGCGTCTGCTAAATGACTTAAACATGTTAAATGTAGAGGGCCCCGTAAACAGTTCCACAAACGTCAGCATGAGTGCGCTGACTGTGGAAGCACTAATCACTGGACCAAAGCTCACTGTCAGATGCACCAGCTGTGCGTCAAGTGCTTTTCTCCGGGCCACATGAGCTTTGACTGTAGTGAGGCTGGGCAGCGACAGAACCCTGGATGTGGACAGACTGGCAGGTCTCAGGAAAACTAGAAAGCCTCCGTTCTGAGGAGGGCAATGTGGGGCATTCTTATTTTTCCTCCACTGATGATGATATCCAATCTGTTTATTCTTACTTTTGTGAGTCAGTACCCAAGAACAACACATTCATTTTTCAGAACACAATGAGAATTACTCAGAATGACAGTTTGTTTTACACCACTGTGCTAGTACAGGATAAAGTTGAGCTGAAGGGGATGTTAGATAGTGGGTCCATGGCTACTACTCTGCGCGCAGATATTGTACCCCGGTTGAGGGAGGCAGGAGTGGTAGAGGGGAACTTTCTAGCTCCTTCAGACATCATCCTGGTGGGTTGTGGTGGGAACAAACTAGCCCAGTGGGCATGTGTGACTTAAAAATGCAACTTTATGGCTTCTGTTATGTAGTCCCAGTGCTTATTGTTGATGGGCAGGTTGATGAACTCATTGTGGGAACTAATGTGTTGAAGTCTCTGATTAGACAGTGAGTTTCTATGTGCTCACGCAGGTGCCCGAGAGCTGTGGCTGCACCAAGGGCTAAGCTATTGTGTGTTGTCTCTTCGTGTACAGGTATGTCATTTATTTTGTCAGAATTATGTTGTATATCATTTTACTTGTATTGTATAGTGTGTTGTTAGGCACTGAATGTGTCCCCTGTCGGTCTGTCCCCCTGTCGGTCTGTCACCTGTTTTTCTGTCTGTGTCCCAGGAGCCAGAGTAAATGCCAAAGACAACAAGTGGCTCACTCCTCTGCACCGGGCCTTGGCTTCCTGCAGTAAGGTACGTGTACTGATACTGTCAGCCCTCACACACACTCCTGTGCATATGTGTTTGACTGTTAAGTGTGTTGTGATTTTTAAATGCACTTTAAACAAAGTTGAACATGATTTGTTCAACTTTGGACTGTGGTCCTCTGTAGCTCAGCTGGTAGAGCACGGCGCTTGTAACGCCAAGGTAGTGGGTTCGATCCCCGGGACCACCCATACACAAAAATGTATGCACGCACGACTGTAAGTCGCTTTGGATAAAAGCGTCTGTTAATGGCATATTATTATTATTATTTGAACTGTGTTCCTGTAGGAGGCTGTCCAGGTGTTATTGAAACACTCTGCTGATGTGAACGCCAGGGACAAGAACTGGCAAACGCCGCTCCACATCGCTGCGGCCAATAAGGCAGTCCGCTGGGCCGAGGCCCTGGTCCCTCTCCTCAGCAACGTGAACGTGTCAGACCGGGCCGGGCGCACGGCGCTGCACCATGCAGCCTTCAGTGGACACCAGGAGGTTAGCAATTAGCATGGACATGATTACACACTGTAGTCTACACTTTATACCTGTCCTATCCCCATGTTGAGCTTACTGTGCATCCGATTACTTACAATGGTTGAATGTAGGGCTGTGACGGTAATTGGATAACCGTGACATTGACGGTTTTGGATGAAGAACACCATGAAAATAAAATTACCGTCAAAACCAAAAAGAAGTATGATTTTCTCTCCATAAAATGTTTTATCACCTTTATTTTAATGTAGATATACTTTATCCATAGCGGGAGTGTTAACTATTGATTATATGGTATTGTTTTGCTGACTTAGTTGGAGGAGATATAGACAGTTTAATAGATGGACTATCTTTTGATGCACCGCAATCACCAAATCTGCTCTATGCGCGAATAGGAGAGAATCTTTGAAGGTCAATTCAGGTTAATTGAAAAGGGGGGGGGGGGGTGAGGTGAAAAGTGGGGACCGGGGGTAACTATAGTACCTCTAGATCTATAACCTACAGGCTGGGGGTGGGTGGGTAGCCTCTGACCTCTGACCTTCACCTCTGACCTTTTTCATTGTTACAGTAGATCAGAGGAGTGAGGTGAAAAAGATGGCTCTCATAGCAAAAAAAAAAACATAACAACCTGTTTGGGCACATTTCAGTTTCACACCTAACGACGATGGAGAACCAGATGACTTGGCCAGCCTGTTTGCAGAATATGCGCAAAACCCATAGGCTACCTACTAAGAATTCCAGCACCACAAACGGGACACCGATAAGTGGCGAGCACTGCCAGACACTGGAACTCGTTATTTAGTCATAGGAATGGTGCCTTTACGAACGGTGGAGAAACCCGCCTTCAAATAAATGCTCTGGAAATTTGACAGACTATACGAGTTACCGGGGAGAAAGTATTTGTCTCAAACAGCGGTCCCTACCTTGTTCAACAAGGTGAAGGGGGAGGTTCAGGCATGTCACGGTTTCGGCCGAGGCGGCTCCTCCTCCTTGTTCGGGCAGGTTTCGCCGGTCGTCGTCTCCGGAGTTCTAGCTGCCACCGCTCGATGTTTCTTGTTTGTTTGGTTTTGTCTGTTAGTCACACCTGTTTTGTGTTAGGTCTCATTTAGCACCCTATTTAGTTTCCTTGTTGTTAGGTTTGTGTTGTGTGTGATTGTTCGTGTCGTGGTTGCGCTACCCGTGTCGGTACGCTATTTTTCCTGAGCTTCCTCCTCGTTTTGTGAGGAGAGATTTACGCACCTGTGTGTGCGCTTGTATTTTACGCCTGTGTGCGTCTTTTGCCTCCGGGCTGTTTTGGATTAATTTTCGTGCTCAGTAAAGTCTTGTTGGACTTACCCTCTGCTGCCTGCGCCTGATTCTACACCACACCCATACACAGCACCGTGACAAGGCAGAGCTAAAGGACGTAGATTTGTTTATTTTTGCACTGAATATGGACATGTGGTCAAGTGTAAATATGACTCCTTACATGAACCTAACAGTGCACTATCTGACGAAAGACTGGACACTGAAATCCAACTGTTTGGAAACAACCTACATTCCGGAATTCCTTGACTGGGCCCTTGACGAAAATCTAATGTCCTGTATCGCCACAGACAACAGGGCCAACATTGTGGCTGAAGTGAGGCAACTGAACTGGCCTTGGCTAAATTGCTTTGGCCACAATCTCCATCTCGCTGTCACCATCAATGTGAAGCCAGAGCACAGGCCGTGTTCTAGGCCTATGTAGAACTCTGGTGGGCACTTTTTAGCAGAGCTGGCGATTTAAAAGAGGGACCTAGTAAGGCCCAGACCGAGCTGAACCTCCCAATTCACAACCTCATTCTTGTGAGAAATTAAGTTTTAATAACTAAGCTGTAATAACCATTTATAGGCTATTCAATGTTAAAAGAATAAGCTATGCAAAATTATTGTTCATGAATAATTGTAATTCAGATGCCCGAGCAAATAAACAAACAAAATAGGCTAGTTTCCTTGAATCACTTAATGTTGCATTACCATAGGCCCATTGTTTTATTTAGCCAATCATACTCTAATTAAACCACTGATTATAATGAGTTAATAATGAGAATATAGAACATATTCTGGGAATCCTACATGTTACGTGTGTATACTATACCAGAAAGCATGATCATTAGCTTCTTCTGGATTGTTTTAAATCGCGTAGCCTGTCGGAAGGCAGCGGGTGCGGCGAATAGGCTTCCAAATAGATGACTGTTGAGTTGTGAATGTCAGTGAAAGAGAGGCTCAACCAGGCATATCGCAATTTTTCAAAATACAATGGAGGGAAAACAGTTTGGAAAGCAATTGGCTTATTGCTTCAAAGAGAAGAAGATGAAAATACTAATGTCTTTTTAATGATCAAAATCCTCAACTTAATTGAGGGAACAGTATTATTGGCATCGGCTATATCCCCGGTGAGTGTGCATATTCACTGTCTTTATCACTGGGTCAGTGCCACTTGAAAGTCGTGTTGAAAAAGATTCTGCTAATCTCTCTAGTCATATAAAGTGTAGTAGAATTGCGTGATTTTAAAATAATAAAAGGCCACATTTTTCCAGTGAAAAGAAACCTACTCCACCACCCGCTGCATTGAACAGCCTGTGATTGAGTTATATTATTAGCCTAAATTATGACTATCCAATTTACTAATCACATTAGGAATAGTCAGCTATTTTACATAAGTTCCGAGCTGGTCATGGGTGCACTTCAGCCACGCTCAAGGTCCTAAACGATATTATAACCGCAATTGATAATAGACAGTACTGTGCAGCCGTCTTCATCGACCTGGCCAAGGCTTTCGACTCTGTCAACCACCGCATTCTTATTGGCAGACTAAATAGCCTTGGTTTCTCAAATGACTGCCTCGCCTGGTTCACCAACTACTTCTCAGATAGAGTTCAGTGTGTCAAATCGGAGGGCCTGTTGTCTGGACCTATGGCAGTCTCTATGGGGGTGCCACAGGGTTCAATTCTTGGGCCGACACTTTTCTCCGTGTATATCAATGATGTCGCTCTTGCTGCTGGTGACTCTCAGATCCACCTCTACGCAGACGACACCATTTTGTATACATCTGGCCCTTCATTGGACACTGTGTTAACAAACCTCCAAACGAGCTTCAATGCCATACAACACTCCTTCAGTAGCCTCCAACTGCTCTTAAACACTAGTAAAACTAAATGTATGCTTTTCAATCGAACGCTGCTGGCACCCGCCCACCCGACTAGAATCACCACTCTCGACGGGTATGACCTAGAGTATGTGGACAACTACAAATACCTAGGTGTCTGTTTAGACTGTAAACTCTCCTTCCAGACTCACATAAAGAATCTCCAATCCAAAGTTAAATCTAGAATCGGCTTCCTATTTCGCAAACAAAGCCTCCTTCACTCATGCTGCCAAACATGCCCTCGTAAAACTGACTATCCTACCGATCCTTGACTTCGGCGATGTCATTTACAAAATAGCCTCCAACACTCTACTCAGCAAACTGGATGTAGTCTATCACAGTGCCATCCGTTTTGTCTCCAAAGCCCCATACACTACCCACCACTGTGACCTGTACGCTCTTGTTGGCTGTTCCTCACTACATGTTCGTCGTCAAACCCACTGGCTCCAGGCCATCTATAAATCACTGCTAGGCAAATCCCCGCCTTATCTTAGCTCATTGGTCACCATAGCAGCACCCACCCGTAGTCTGCGCTCCAGCAGGTATATCTCACTGGTCATTCCCAAAGCCAACACCTCCTTTGGCCGCCATTCCTTCCAGTTCTCTGCTGCCAATGACTGGAACGAATTGCAAAAATCTCTGAAGCTGGAGACTCTTATCTCCCTCACTAACTTTAAGCATCAGTTGTCAGAGCACCTTACCGATCACTGCACCTGTACACAGCCCATCTGAAATTAGCCCACCCAACTACCTCATCCCTATATTGTTATTTATTTTGCTCTTTTGCACCCCGGTATCTCTATTTGCACATAATCTCTTGCACATCTAGCATTCCAGTGTTAATACTATTGTAATTATTTTGCACTATAGCCTATTTATTGCCTTACCTCCATAACTTGCTACATTTGCACACACTGTATATATATTTTCTGTTGTATTTTTGACTTTATGTTTTTTTACCCCAAATGTAACTCTGTGTTGTTTTTATCGCACTGCTTTGCTTTATCTTGGCCAGGTCGCAGTTGTAAATGAGAACTTGTTCTCAACTGGCTTACCTGGTTAAATAAAGGTGAACAAATTTTTTTTTTTTAAATAAGTTTGCAAATGTGATGATGCATGGAATGCTTGATATTTTTCATGGAGAAAATTAGCTTCCCCAAACTTGAGAGCAAGACTGGCCTAAACGCGCTAATGTTTTCCTTTGCTAATGTCCGTCCCGCCCCCCTGTCAGCTGTCAGTTTTGTCGATGACCACGTACATAAGACACGCCAATCACCGACACCTGAAGTTCCATGACCATCACAGCCCTAGTTGTATGCTTGAGTTTGTTCAGAGGAGGCTTTTAATAAAATCCGATCTGAGTGTGAAATGCCTTACTGAGGGTAAATGGAAGCTCCTCTTGTGCCCGGCTCAGCCTTATACAGTTTAAGGTACTTTACCGTATCCATTTCAGTAAGGCCAGATTGTCCAAATTCTACCCAAATATTGATGGTACATGTGACAGGTGTAAAAGCTCCTTGGCGGACTTGACCCACATGTTCTGGTCCTGTCCCCGTCTGGCAGATTATTTGTCCACTATTTAAAACCCTTTCTGAAGCATTTGATATAAAGTTGCAGCCTAGTGCAGAAATTGCTATTTTTGGAGTACCAAACAACAATCCTTCTCTGACCAATAGACAGCTAGATGCCATTGCCTTTGCCTCCATGTTAGCCCGCAGAAGGATTTTATTGGATTGGAAATCTATCAATCCTCCCTTAGCCTCTCTTTGGCTCAAAGATCTGAAGCTGTTCCTAAAATGAGAAAAAATGAAGTTACCATTCGAGGGTCAACCAACTCATTTTATTCCTCCTGGGACCCGATGATATCCTATTTTGAACAGCTCCAAACACTTCCTCCAGATTAGTACTCTTGGCCCCACCTTGAGATTACTGCTATATAGGCCTATAAAATCACTTAATCACCTGAAATTGTTAGGCTATTACATTTTAGCTTGAAGTAACGTTGTTGTATACTTTTGTTTTGTTTTCTGACATGTAACTCAATTACTTTCCCTTGCTTTTTAAATGTGTTTGGAGGCATTCTGGGGGGAGGGGGAGGTCAAAGGGGGACTAAAAGGGGAGAAATGTACCATGTCGTTACATGTTATCTTTCATTCATTGTGAATACAAAATATATAATTTTAAAGGGAAGGCTTTGAAGCCAGATTTAGCGGATTTTGCTGTTTAGTTTTCCTCAACCTGTGTTTTGTTTCTCTCTCCTCTCCCTGTTAGATGGTGAGGCTGCTTCTCTCCAGAGGAGCCAACATTAATGCCTTTGACAAGAAGGATCGCCGAGCAATCCACTGGGCTGCTTACATGGGTGATGAGTTTACCACATCATTTACATTCTGACTAATGTCCTTTATACCAATGAATGAATGAATGAATGGACTGTGTGTTAGTCTCACAGCTCAGCTGTATGAGCCACGTCTAGTGTGTTATTATGTCAGAATCATGTACTAAGTAGGTTGATTAGATGTTTTCAGTTGTACTAACATGATGTAGGTGTTGCTTATGGTGCTGTGTACCACAGTAAACTAATCTATCTCTCCCTCTCTCTGCCTATCTCTCTGTGTTTGTATCTCTGTTTCTCTCTTAACCCCCTTACTATCTCCCTCCCCTCTCTCTCTCTCTCTCTCTCTCTCTCTCTCTCTCTCTCTCTCTCTCTCTCTCTCTCTCTCTCTCTCTCTCTCTCTCTCTCTCTCTCTCTCTCTCTCTCTCTCTCTCTCTCTCTCTCTCTCTCTCTCTCTCTCTCTCTCTCTCTCTCTCTATTTATCCCTCCCCCTCTCTCTCTACCATAGGGCACATTGAGGTGGTGAAACTGCTGGCCTCTCATGGATCAGAGGTGTCCTGTAAAAACAAGAAGGCCTACACCCCTCTCCACTCTGCAGCCTCCAGTGGAATGATCAGTGTGGTCAAGTACCTCCTGGACCTTGGTGTGGATGTGAGTCAACAAGCATTCAAATGTGTAGGGGGTTTTCATAATAGTAATGAAGAGAGAGAGGTTAGAGCCAGTGATTTGGACCAGGGGGTTTTCATAACCAAGTAATGAAGAGAGAGAGGTTGGACCAGGGGGTTTTCATAACCAAGTAATGAAGAGAGAGAGGTTGGACCAGGGGGTTTTCATAACCAAGTAATGAAGAGAGAGAGGTTGGACCAGGGGGTTTTCAGAACCAAGTAATGAAGAGAGAGAGGTTGGACCAGGGGGTTTTCATAACCAGGTAATGAAGAGAGAGAGGTTGGACCAGGGGGTTTTCATAACCAAGTAATGAAGAGAGAGAGGTTGGACCAGGGGGTTTTCATAACCAAGTAATGAAGAGAGAGAGGTTGGACCAGGGGGTTTTCAGAACCAAGTAATGAAGAGAGAGAGGTTGGACCAGGGGTTTTTCATAACCAAGTAATTTACATTTACATTTTAGTCATTTAGCAGACGCTCTTATCCAGAGCGACTTACAGGAGCAATTAGGGTTAAGTGCCTTGCTCAAGGGCACATTTACGTCATTTAGCAGATGCTCTTATCCAGAGCGACTACAAACACCCTATAGCCAGTGGGATAACCACTTTACAATTATACTTTTTTTTTTTTTTTTTTTTTGGGGAGGGGGGGGGGGGGGGGGTAGAAGGATTACTTTATCCTATCCCAGGTGTTCCTTAAAGAGGTGGGGTTTCAAATGTCTCCGGAAGGTGGTGAGTGACTCCGCTGTCCTGGCGTCGTGAGGGAGCTTGTTCCACCATTGGGGTGCCAGAGCAGCGAACAGCTTTGACTGGGCTGAGCGGGAACTATGCTTCCGCAGAGGAAGGGGAGCCAGCAGGCCAGAGGTGGATGAACGCAATGCCCTCGCCTGGGTGTAAGGACTGATCAGAGCCTGAAGGTACGGAGGTGCCGTTCCCCTCACTGCTCCATAGGCAAGCACCATGGTCTTGTAACGGATGCGAGCTTCAACTGGAAGCCAGTGGAGTGTGCGGAGGAGGGGGGTGACGTGAGAGAACTTGGGAAGGTTGAACACCAGACGGGCTGCGGCATTCTGGATGAGTTGTAGGGGTTTAATGGCACAGGCAGGGAGCCCAGCCAACAGCGAGTTGCAGTAATCCAGACGGGAGATGACAAGTGCCTGGATTAGGACCTGTGCCGCTTCCTGTGTAAGGCAGGGTCGTACTCTCCGAATGTTGTAGAGCATGAACCTGCAGGATCGGGTCACCGCCTTGATGTTGGCGGAGAACGACAGGGTGTTGTCCAGGGTCACACCAAGGCTCTTCGCACTCTGGGAGGAGGACACAACGGAGTTGTCAACCGTGAATGCGAGATCATGGAACGGGCAGTCCTTCCCCGGGAGGAAGAGCAGCTCCGTCTTGCCAGGGTTCAGCTTGAGGTGGTGATCCGTCATCCATACTGATATGTCGGCCAGACATGCAGAGATGCGATTCGCCACCTGGTTATCAGAAGGGGGAAAGGAGAAGATTAGTTGTGTATCGTCAGCGTAGCAATGATAGGAGAGGCCATGTGAGGATATGACAGAGCCAAGTGACTTGGTGTATAGGGAGAAAAGGAGAGGGCCTAGAACTGAGCCCTGGGGGACACCAGTGGTGAGAGCACGTGGTGCGGAGACAGCTTCTCGCCACGCCACTTGGTAGGAGCGACCGGTCAGGTAGGACGCAATCCAGGAGTGAGCCGCGCCGGAGATGCCCAGCTCGGAGAGGGTGGAGAGGAGGATCTGATGGTTCACTGTATCAAAGGCAGCAGACAGGTCTAGAAGGACAAGAGCAGAGGAGAGAGAGTTAGCTTTAGCAGTACGGAGAGCCTCCGTGACACAGAGAAGAGCAGTCTCAGTTGAATGACCAGTCCTGAAACCTGACTGGTTTGGATCAAGAAGGTCATTCTGAGAGAGATAGCAAGAGAGTTGGCTAAAGACGGCACGCTCAATAGTTTTGGAAAGAAAAGAAAGAAGGGATACTGGTCTGTAGTTGTTGACATCAGTGGGATCGAGTGTTGGTTTTTTGAGAAGGGGTGCAACTCTCGCTCTCTTGAAGACGGAAGGGACATGGCCAGCGGTCAAGGATGAGTTGATCAGCGAGGTGAGGTAGGGGAGAAGGTCACCGGAGATGGTCTGGAGAAGAGAGGAGGGGATGGGGTCAAGCGGGCAGGTTGTTGGGCGGCCTGCAGTCACTAGTCGCAAGATTTTATCTGGAGAGAGAGGGGAGAAAGAAGTCAAAGCATAGGGTAGGGCAGTGTGAGCAGGACCAGCAGTGTCATTAGACTTAACAAACGAGGATCGGATGTCGTCAACCTTTTTTTCAAAGTGGTTGACAAAGTCATCCACAGAGAGGGGGGGATTCAGCAGTGAGGAGAATGTGGCAAAGAGCTTCCTAGGGTTAGAGGCAGATGCTTGGAATTTAGAGTGGTAGAAAGTGGCCTTAGCAGCAGAAACAGATGAAGAAAATGTAGAGAGGAGGGAGTGAAAAGATGCCAGGTCGGCAGGGAGTCTAGTTTTCTTCCATTTCCGCTCAGCTGCCCGGAGCTCTGTTCTGTGAGCTCGCAATGAGTCATCAAGGCACAGAGCTGGGGGGGAGGACCGAGCCGGCCGGGAGGATAGGGGACACAGGGAGTCAAAGGATGCAGAAAGGGAGGAGAGGAGGGTTGAGGAGGCAGAATCAGGAGATTGGAGGGAGAAGGATTGAGCAGAGGGAAGAGATGATAGGATGGAAGAGGAGAGAGTAGTGGGAGAGAGAGAGCGAAGGTTGCGGCGGCGCGTTACCATCTGTGTAGGGGCAGAGTGAGTAGTGTTGGAGGAGAGCGAGAGAGAAAAGGATACAAAGTAGTGGTCGGAGACATGGAGGGGAGTTGCAGTGAGATTAGTAGAAGAGCAACATCTAGTAAAGATGAAGTCAAGCGTATTGCCTGCCTTGTGAGTGGGGGGGGATGGTGAGAGGGTGAGGTCAAAAGAGGAGAGGAGTGGAAAGAAGGAGGCAGAGAGAAATGAGTCAAATTTAGACGTGGGGAGGTTGAAATCCCCCAAAACTGTGAAGGGTGAGCCATTCTCAGGAAAGGAACTTATCAAGGCGTCAAGCTCATTGATGAACTCTCCAAGGGAACCTGGAGGGCGATAGATGACAAGGATATTAAGCTTAAATGGGCTAGTGACTGTGACAGCGTGGAATTCAAATGAGGAGATAGACAGATGGGTTAGGGGAAAAATTGAGAATGACCACTTAGGAGAGATGAGGATTCCTGTTCCACCACCCCTCTGACCAGATGCTCTCGGGGTATGCGAGAACACATGGTCAGACGAGGAGAGGGCAGTAGGAGTAGCAGTGTTTTCAGTGGTAATCCATGTTTCCGTCAGTGCCAGGAAGTCGAGGGACTGGAGGGTGGCATAGGCTGGGATGAAGTCAGCCTTGTTGGCGGCAGAACGGCAGTTCCAGAGGCTGCCTGAGGTGTGTGGTGCGTGCAGGGACCACCAGGTTAGAGAGGCAGCAGCCACGCGGTGTGGGGCGTTTGTGTAGCCTGTGCGGAGAGGAGAGAACAGGGATAGGCAGAGGCATAGTTGACAGGCTGCAGCAGATGGCTACAATAATGCAGAGGAGATCGGGATGAAATGAACTAAACATCAGGGAAAGGAGAGAGCAGGCCTCCCTCACCAAAAAAAAAAATATATATATAACTCTCCCAACTTCCACCTCAGAAACTATAATTGTTTCACTGAACCACCCGAGTAAAACTCTCCCAACTTCCACTTTAGAAATTAGAATTGTTGTAAACTACAGCAGACTGTTATCAGTAGCTATAATTAAGTACAGCAGCTACCAACCACCTAACGTTAATGCCTCGGATGAGGTTAGAAAAACAGCTGAATGGTAGCAGCTAGCTGGCTCAATCACAGGTACTCTTAACCATGAAATAACATTGGAAACAATTAACCATAGTTGCAAAGAGTTACCAGTAGCTACCCGCTAGCTAGCTAGCTAGCTTTGTTGGTCCAAGTAGTGGGTAGGCTAGCCTCGTGCTTCGCCGGAGTCCGCCGAATACAGTCCTTACCTACAATAATTACCTACAATAACCTTCAATAACTACCTGAGTAAGCTACCTATAATACCAAACTACAATACCTACCTACAATCTAAATACATGGTTTAAGCTTAACTCAACACCATATAAGAAGCCAAGCTTACCTTTCATAACGCAGCAACGATTAAACGTTGGGTAGCTAGCACAAAGATATTGTATTTAGCTACCACAGCCTGCTGGTAGTGTTGGCTGGCTAGCAATGGCTACTGTGTTGACTTTGTTTGAAAAACGGCGTCGCTGCGAACGAATGTAGCTGGCTAAAAGGATATTGTTTTTAGTTGCAACCGTTGCTATTAGCAACTCACCAGCTAATCCAGGAGGTGAGTTAGCTAGCTAGCTTAGTAATGAAGAGAGAGAGGTTGGACCAAGGGGTTTTCATAACCAAGTGATGAAGAGAGAGAGGTTGGACCAGGGGGTTTTCAGAACCAAGTAATGAAGAGAGAGAGGTTGGACCAGGGGGTTTTCATAACCAAGTAATGAAGAGAGAGAGGTTGGACCAGGGGGTTTTCATAACCAAGTAATGAAGAGAGAGAGGTTGGACCAGGGGGGTTTCAGAACCAAGTAATGAAGAGAGAGAGGTTGGACCAGGGGGTTTTCATAACCAAGTAATGAAGAGAGAGAGGTTGGACCAGGGGGTTTTCAGAACCAAGTAATGAAGAGAGAGAGGATGGACCAGGGGGTTTTCATAACCAAGTAATGAAGAGAGAGAGGTTGGACCAGGGGTTTTTCAGAACCAAGTAATGAAGAGAGAGAGGTTGGACCAGGGGGTTTTCATAACCAAGTAATGAAGAGAGAGAGGTTGGACCAGGGGTTTTTCAGAACCAAGTAATGAAGAGAGAGAGGTTGGACCAGGGGGTTTTCAGAACCAAGTAATGAAGAGAGAGAGGTTGGACCAGGGGGTTTTCATAACCAAGTAATGAAGAGAGAGAGGTTGGACCAGGGGGTTTTCAGAACCAAGTAATGAAGAGAGAGAGGTTGGACCAGGGGTTTTTCAGAACCAAGTAATGAAGAGAGAGAGGTTGGACCAGGGGTTTTTCATAACCAAGTAATGAAGAGAGAGAGGTTGGACCAGGGGTTTTTCAGAACCAAGTAATGAAGAGAGAGAGGTTGGACCAGGGTGTTTTCAGAACCAAGTAATGAAGAGAGAGAGGTTGGACCAGGGGGTTTTCATAACCAAGCAATGAAGAGAGAGAGGTTGGACCAGGGTTTTTTCAGAACCAAGTAATGAAGAGAGAGAGGTTGGACCAGGGGGTTTTCATAACCAAGTAATGAAGAGAGAGAGGTTGGACCAGGGGGTTTTCATAACCAAGTAGTGAAGAGAGAGAGGTTGGACCAGGGGGTTTTCATAACCAAGTAATGAAGAGAGAGAGGTTGGACCAGGGGGTTTTCATAACCAAGTAATGAAGAGAGAGAGGTTGGACCAGGGGGTTTTCAGAACCAAGTAATGAAGAGAGAGAGGTTGGACCAGGGGGTTTTCATAACCAAGTAATGAAGAGAGAGAGGTTGGACCAGGGGGTTTTCAGAACCAAGTAATGAAGAGAGAGAGGTTGGACCAGGGGGTTTTCATAACCAAGTAATGAAGAGAGAGAGGTTGGACCAGGGGGTTTTCAGAACCAAGTAATGAAGAGAGAGAGGTTGGACCAGGGGGTTTTCAGAACCAAGTGACCTGATCAGGAATGTATTGTTCTGTTCTCTCCCCCCCCCCCTCTCTCTCTCTCCACTCTTTTCCCTCCCTTGCTCCCTCCAGATAAATTAGCCCAATGGGTACGGTAACACCCCCCTCCACGTGGCATGCTACAACGGGCATGATGTGGTGGTGAATGAGCTGATCGAGTGTGGCGCCAACGTGAACCAGGTGTACGAGAAGGGTTTCGCCCCACTCCACTTCACGGCCGCCTCGCGCCATGGGGCGCTCTGCCTGGAGCTGCTGGTGGGCAACGGGGCCCTCGTCAACATCAAGGTGAGGAGACCGGATGACCAACACTGTGTCTGAACTAAATAACACCCTATTCCCTATGTAGTGCACTACTTTTGACCAGGGGCCCATAGAGCAAGGAGCCGTGATGACACTGTCTATGTCCCAAATGGCACCCTGTTCCCTTTATAAGTACACTACTTTGGTTCAAAAAGTAGTGTACTTATAAATAGGGTGCCATTTGGGACGCACACACTGACGCAGCACATGGCTTAGTATTTGGCCCTGGTCTACATTCAAATACCAATGGAATAGGCCTAACAATGCAAACTAAATGCCATCAAGCGCTCCTCCAATACGTGTTTGATTTTGCCTGTGGTCAGCAGCACAGACTGCCGTGTGAACCATCTTTGTCTTTCTATCTGCAGAGTAAAGATGGAAAGACCCCCCTCCACATGACGGCCATCCACGGACGCTTCTCCAGATCTCAAGCCATCATCCAGAATGGTGAGTCGCTGTGAATGCTCTCAACTGAATATATATGAACCAGTAGGCTCTTCAGCATTGTCTTTTGTCTTCAAACCATGATTCACTGGCACAGAGCAATGTTACTTGCAATGTGGTTGAACATGAAGCTTCATGAGGCCTCTAGGGTCAAGTGGTTGACGTGTGTGTGTGTGTCTGTGTGTGTGTATGTGTGTGTGTCTGTGTGTGTCTGTGTGTGTGTGTGTGTGTGTGTGTTCTGTAGGTGCTGAGATCGACTGTGAAGAAAAGAATGGAAACACACCTCTGCACATCTCTGCTCGCTACGGCCATGAGTTACTCATCAATACACTCATCACGAACGGAGCTGACACAGCCAAGTGAGAACACACACAGTTTCCAGCAAAAATGCAACATGCATCTGCAATTCTGTCATTGACCGAATTCCCGCTTGGAGACTATGCTCAACACATTGTGGTGTGTGGGGGGTTGATAGACAGGGCATTGCAGCATGCTGATGTGTTGATCTGCTGTGGGGTTTAATGAGGACTGTGATGTGGTGCTGTTTCCAATCTTAGCTGAATCAACTGTAAGTCGCTCTGGATAAGAGTGTCTGCTTAAAGTCTAAAATGTAAAAATGTGTTGCAGGCGAGGCGTCCATGGGATGTTCCGCCTCCACCTGTCTGCTCTCAGTGGGTTCTCTGACTGCTGTCGGAAGCTCCTCTCATCAGGCTTTGATATAGACACCCCTGACGACTTTGGAAGGACCTGTTTACATGCTGCAGCAGCTGTTGGGTGAGTGGACTGGTCCAGGCTTTACACCAAGGAATATTTAGTTCATGAACTGGAAAGCCACCAGAAAGAACAAACACATATTCACACTCTTACATTTCACATTGTTTAGCAGTATAAAAAAATCGTATAGATCATTAGTGCAGTATAATTTCTGTATAATGTGGTTCCATGCCATGGTGGTATTGACTTGCGCTCTGGTCTAAATTGTCTTTATATCTTCTTGAAAGAGAAGAGAAACCTGCAAACTGCTCTTGCTAGTATCACTTTTTATTATTGCTTTTATTAGCATTATAAAAACAGTGATACTAGCAAGAGCAGTGTACGGGTTTCTCTTTTCTTTAAGGTTCTCATTGTTACCATCCACCTGATAGCTCAGATGTGAAAGGGCCTTTCTGAACTTGATATCTTGTTACCATCCACCTGATAGCTCAGATGTACGAGAGCCTTTCTGAACTTGATATCTTGTTACCATCCACCTGATAGCTCAGATGTACGAGAGCCTTTCTGAACTTGATATCTTGTTACCATTCACCTGATAGCTCAGATGTACGAGGGCCTTTCTGAACTTGATATCTTGTTACCAGGAACCTGGACTGTCTGAATCTGCTGCTCAACACAGGGGCAGACTTCAACAGAAAGGACAGCTTCGGAAGGTCTGTCTGTGGCATCAAATAACTTTCATATGTGATCTTTATGATAATGGGGAATATAGTATAGGGGCATATAGGAATTATTATGGGAAATATTGTGCGGCAGGTAGCCTAGCGGTTAAGAGCGTTGGGTCAGTAACCGAAAGGTTGCTGGTTCAAATCCCCTAGCTGACTAGGTGAAAAATGTGTCTATGTGCACTGCAGCAAGGCACTTAACCCTAATTGCTCCTGTAAGTCGCACTGGATAAGAGTGTCTGCTAAATGACGTAAATGTAAAATGTAAATGTTTTACAGCTCCAATAAGTTGTTTCTGTTGTTGATGTTGAATGGTTTCTGTGCGTTCTTCTAGGAGTCCTCTGCATTATGCGGCAGCCAATTGTAACTACCAGTGTCTGTTTGCCTTGGTGGGGTCTGGGGCCAGTGTGAACGATCTGGATAAAAGGGGTTGCACCCCGCTCCACTACGCTGCTGCCTCCGACACAGACGGAAAGTACGTCTCACACCTCTCTTACTGTTGTGTGTGTTGTGGTGCCATGACCTTTCACATTTCACTGTAGTCTGGAGAGTATGTTGTGGTGCCATGACCTTTCACATTTCACTGTAGTCTGGAGAGTATGTTGTGGTGCCATGACCTTTCACATTTCACTGTAGTCTGGAGAGTATGTTGTGGTGCCATGACCTTTCACATTTCACTGTAGTCTGGAGAGTATGTTGTGGTGCCATGACCTTTCACATTTCACTGTAGTCTGGAGAGTATGTTGTGGTGCCATGACCTTTCACATTTCACTGTAGTCTGGAGAGTATGTTGTGGTGCCATGACCTTTCACATTTCACTGTAGTCTGGAGAGTATGTTGTGGTGCCATGACCTTTCACATTTCACTGTAGTCTGGAGAGTATGTTGTGGTGCCATGACCTTTCACATTTCACTGTAGTCTGGAGAGTATGTTGTGGTGCCATGACCTTTCACATTTCACTGTAGTCTGGAGAGTATGTTGTGGTGCCATGACCTTTCACATTTCACTGTAGTCTGGAGAGTATGTTGTGGTGCCATGACCTTTCACATTTCACTGTAGTCTGGAGAGTATGTTGTGGTGCCATGACCTTTCACATTTCACTGTAGTCTGGAGAGTATGTTGTGGTGCCATGACCTTTCACATTTCACTGTAGTCTAGAGTATGTTGTTGGCCGTGTTTGAATACATACTAGTGTTAAATCTGCAGTGTGAAAGCTTGGCCACGTCTCCTTTGGGAAAGTGTCTCTGCTTGCTTATCTGTCTGTCTTGATGTTGGTATAATGATTAGTGAACTCTTGACCTCTGACCTCTAGGTGTCTGGAATATTTGCTGCGAAACGACGCTAACCCAGGGATCAGGGACAATCAGGGCTACAACGCAGTCCATTACGCGTCTGCGTACGGACACCGCCTCTGTCTGGAGCTGGTGAGTCAGAACCACAGGGGACTAGACGCCCTGCATTCACAGACCATTTTGTCTGCGTCCCAAATGGATGTAGGGCCCATAGGGCTCTGGTCAAAAGTAATGCACTATATAGGGAATAGGGTGCCATTTGGGACAGACGTTGATATTCAGTAGGTTTTAAGGTGTGGTTGCATGTTTGTCGTGGCCGCATCGTCACTCTTGATGTTCTTTTTCCAGATTGCAAGTGAAACACCTTTAGATGTGGTAAGTACCAGTTGGTTACTTTTCCTCACACTAGCTTGTTTAAGATACGAATGCAACACCCCAGTATGTCTGCAGGGGCTGGTCACTGAGATTTACAACATGAAACATGCTACTAGACTAACCTTCAAAGTAAATATGTTACAAGTCTAAACTGGCCCGTCCTTGTCTTTCCCCAGCTAATGGAAACCTCAGGGACAGACATCCTGAACGACTCTGATGTCAGAGCTCCCATCAGCCCCCTACACTTAGCTGTGAGTAAAGCCTACCTGCTCCTGTAGGGGTCTCGCCACATGACAAATGGCACCCTATTCCCTATTTAGTGCACTACTTTTGACCAGAACCTTATGGGCCCAGATCAAAAGTACTGCACTACATGGGAAATAGGGTGCTATCTGGGATGCAGGCATGGTGTTGTTTTTCCACGAAAAGTTGATTGTCCAGACACTCACACACCATGTTCCTATCTGTTCCTGATTAGTGTAAAATACATGCATATTTTGACACGGTGATGATGAGGATGATTTCCTTATTTTGCCATTTGAGTTAATCAACCTCCAACAGAGGAGTAGTAGTGTGTTTGTTTCTAAATCTCACGCTTGGCAGGGACCTTCGATGTTGATGCTGGGCGGGAGAAAAAATGGGCACCCGATTTGAGAGACACTGGTCTACTTTAGAGGTCTAGGACTGTTTCTGTTCAGGCATACCACTGGTCTACTATAGGACATTGATTATATTAAGAGTGTATATCTGTTCAGGCATACCACTGGTCTACTATAGGACATTGATTATATTAGGAGTGTATTTCTGTTCAGGCGCACCACTGGTCTACTATAGGACATTGATTATATTAGGAGTGTATATCTGTTCTGGCATACCACTGGTCTACTATAGGACATTGATTATATTAGGAGTGTATATCTGTTCTGGCATACCACTGGTCTACTATAGGACATTGATTATATTAGGAGTGTATATCTGTTCAGGCGCACCACTGGTCTACTATAGGACATTGATTATATTAGGAGTGTATTTCTGTTCAAGCGCACCACTGGTCTACTATAGGACATTGATTATATTAGGAGTGTATATCTGTTCTGGCATACCACTGGTCTACTATAGGACATTGATTATATTAGGAGTGTATATCTGTTCTGGCATACCACTGGTGTACTATAGGACATTGATTATATTAGGAGTGTATATCTGTTCTGGCATACCACTGGTCTACTATAGGACATTGATTATATTAGGAGTGTATATCTGTTCTGGCATACCACTGGTCTACTATAGGACATTGATTATATTAGGAGTGTATATCTGTTCTGGCATACCACTGGTCTACTATAGGACATTGATTATATTAGGAGTGTATATCTGTTCTGGCATACCACTGGTCTACTATAGGACATTGATTATATTAGGTGTGTATATCTGTTCTGGCATACCACTGGTCTACTATAGGACATTGATTATATTAGGAGTGTATATCTGTTCTGGCATACCACTGGTCTACTATAGGACATTGATTATATTAGGAGTGTATATCTGTTCAGGCATACCACTGGTCTACTATAGGACATTGATTATATTAGGAGTGTATATCTGTTCTGGCATACCACTGGTCTACTATAGGACATTGATTATATTAGGAGTGTATATCTGTTCTGGCATACCACTGGTCTACTATAGGACATTGATTATATTAGGAGTGTATATCTGTTCTGGCATACCACTGGTCTACTATAGGACATTGATTATATTAGGAGTGTATATCTGTTCAGGCATACCACTGGTCTACTATAGGACATTGATTATATTAGGAGTGTATATCTGTTCTGGCATACCACTGGTCTACTATAGGACATTGATTATATTAGGAGTGTATATCTGTTCTGGCATACCACTGGTCTACTATAGGACATTGATTATATTAGGAGTGTATATCTGTTCAGGCATACCACTGGTCTACTATAGGACATTGATTATATTAGGAGTGTATATCTGTTCAGGCATACCACTGGTCTACTATAGGACATTGATTATATTAGGAGTGTATATCTGTTCAGGCATACCACTGGACTTTGCTTCAGACTGTGTGTTTGTTTCCATTCAGGCGTACCACGGCCACCACCATGCTATGGAGGTCCTGGTTCAGTCTCTGCTGGATCTAGACGTGAGGAACAGCCAGGGGCGCACCCCTCTGGACCTGAATGCCTTTAAAGGCCATGTGGAGTGTGTTGACGTCCTCATCAACCAGGGAGCCTCCATCCTGGTTAAAGACTTCACCCTGAAGAGGACCCCCATCCACGCTGCAGGTACGCATAGGATATCACGTAAGACCTAGAGATTCTGTAATTCAAAAGTTTTCCTTACCAAGATGGACATTTGTTTGGTCATGTTGCTAGGACGCCAATGTCCACTCTAGGGATATTATATAGCATAGTGTGAAAATGCCCACTACACACTGATCTAAGGTCATTTTTTGTCATTATTGCTGAGGATCTGGGGAGGGTAAGCTGATCCTAGATCAGTGCACAGGGGGACTTCTATCCAGAGCCAGGTACACAGCTAGCAGGTGACAGGCTTCGAGGGCCTCAGCCCCAAAATGTTTTATTATCTGCTGTGTTAACATCATGAGGATGTCATCTACCAATACCACTGTTCTAGAAATCTGTCTGTTCATGTGAAGGTAATAGTCGTCCAGCAATCAGCTTATATCCTCTCTGTTTAGCCTCCTCTAGCTACCAACGGTCAATCATCTCACATTCTTATATCCTCTCTGTTTAGCCTCCTCTAGCTACCAACGGTCAATCATCTCACATTCTTATATCCTCTCTGTTTATCCTCCTCTAGCTACCAACGGTCATTCGGAGTGTTTGCGTTTGCTGATTGGAAATGCTGACCTCCAGAGTGCAGTGGACGTTCAAGACGGGAATGGACAGTAAGTCAATTGGGTTTTGGATACAATTCCTGAAATAAAGAGATTTTGACACTAGGTCTACGTCCCAAATGGCACCCTATGCCCTACTTGGTGCACTACTTTAAACCAGAACCCTATGGGCTCGGGTCAAAAGTAGTGTACCATATAGGGAATAGGTTGCCATTTGGGACTCAGCCTGGTTATTACCAGTTTGTAATATGACCTTGTTGTCTTGTGTATCAGAACCCCTCTGATGCTGTCGGTGCTGAGCGGACACACAGACTGTGTGTACTCACTGCTCAACAAGGGAGCCAGCGTAGAAGCCAAAGACAAGTGGGGCAGAACAGCGCTACACAGAGGGGTGAGGAGGAGAGCTGGCTGTATACGCTCACACACAGAAAGAGACGGGGAGGCTCAAATATACATATTATCTTCAGAAAAGTAGTTGTCCATGGGTAGTGGTGTATTCATCCCTGTAGGGGGACCTGCCTCCAGACATCATTTGTAATAATTGATGATTCATTATTATATCATTGATTATTAGTTATTCAAATCCATTCTTGTCTCCCCGCCCTTCCTCCCAGGCGTTGACGGGTCATGAGGAGTGTGTGGAGGCCCTGCTGCAGCACAGCGCCAGCTTCCTGGTTCGGGACTGTAAGGGGCGGACCCCTGTCCACCTGGCGGCGGCATCCAGACACATCGGGGTGCTGGGGGGGCTCCTACACGCCGCCCAGTCAGTGGAGACCCTCCCCGTCATCACAGACAACCAGGGCTACACGCCACTACACTGGGCCTGCTACAACGGTACGTACTGGACTAACGGAACACTAGATCTTTTCTGATTTTCTCTCTTCAGCACCGTAAACATGTCCCTGAATTAGGCAGGCCATACAACTAGGGGTGTAACGATTCGATTTGTATCACGATTCGTGGTTGTCGATACGATTCAAGGACGATATTGGTTCATTTAGAACGATACGATCCGAAACGATTCAGTGACTTGAAATCGATTCAGTAACCTTTTAGCCAAAAATTCAACCAGTGTGACTGAAATAAATACCTGGATACTGGACAGTGCAGGTGAAGTTTCCTAGATTCCTGTTCCTTGTAAGGACCGCAATGGTGGCTTGATAATTTCTCGCTCGTCGGCTTCTCCTCTGTCGTCCGCCATGCTATGTTTTGTTGTCTTTGCGCCTTTGCGCTGCTGCTGGCGTGGGGCGATGACGTCACGGATAGGCAGACTGAATCGAGTAATGTTTAAAGCCTTTATCATTAAAAGTGCTAAGAAAAAACATCCATATAAAGTCTGACGTGCTTAAATCCAATGGGTTATTTCCTAGTATCGATACAATCGATTTATTACATTTTAAAACGATGTTAGAGTGATATATGTTGTCCAAAAGGCCAACTCGCCGAGCACAGATCGATGT
Organism: Coregonus lavaretus; assembly: GCF_964263955.1. Lineage (NCBI taxonomy): Eukaryota > Metazoa > Chordata > Actinopteri > Salmoniformes > Salmonidae > Coregonus > Coregonus lavaretus. Next base: position 221,215 of record NW_028156998.1, on the reverse strand, counting down.
AGTTGGATCATAGGAATATAAATCGATACATCGATGTAGTAGATGGATCGTTACACCCCTACATACAACGGTACGTACTGACTAACTGGACTGTAGCTCTGTTCTCTCCTCCATGAAGTGTACACTCATTCACTCCCTCTTGTGGCTTGAAAAGCATTCGATTGGTGTGGACGGAGCCATGTGGGGGAATGAACAAGACTACAACAGAATTAGGGGGTTATGACTCTCAGTGGAGGACCTTACACTGAAACAGGACTTTGTCAGGGATTGACATAGCATATGTTGTAGCTAAAACATATTTTGTGACTTCCCCATTGTCAGATGTGTAGCTTTCTCTGAGAGTATTGTTGTGGTCTGCAGCGACGTCATCTTTTTCCGGTATGAATCAATCTTCCACTAGGCCATGACACGTGTGTAGAGGTGCTGCTGGAACAGGAGGTTTTCCACAAGACCGAGGGCAACTCGTTCAGCCCCCTCCACTGAGCTGTGATCAATGACAACGAGGGGGCTGCAGAGATGCTGATTGACACTCTGGGGCCGGCCATTGTCAACGCCACTGACACCAAGAACCGGTAACTACAGCACATGACAAAGTCCTTTTCTTCTGGAGAATAATGTTGTCTTGGGAATAAAATGACCTCTGGGGTTGGATGAGGGATTGTAGATTACTTTTAATACATCTATTAGTGATTTTATATTTCTATGGTATAAACAGGGTTAATTGAACAAACTTGTTTACAACAGTCCTACATGATATCGGTGAAATAAGTTTCCTCTCTCTCCAGGACCCCCCTGCATGCGGCGGCTTTCACGGACCACGTGGAGTGTCTTCAGCTGCTGCTAGGCCACAACGCCCAGGTCAACTCCCCCGATGCCTCCGGGAAGACCTCCCTCATGATGGCTGCTGAGAACGGACAAACCAACGCTGTCGGTACGCAGCCCCCTCTCCTCCGCTTTGCCTCGCCCAGCCGGCTTAAGTTCAACATGTCTGTTTTACATTTTAATAAGTCGCTTAATTTCCTAATTGAGTTTCTTTATGTTTCTCTGTCTGTGTCAGAGCTGTTGGTGAGCAGTGCCAAAGCAGAGCTCACCCTGCAGGATGCAGTCAAGAACACTGCTCTTCATCTGGCCTGCAGTAAGGTGAGCATCCCCACATGAAGATGACGTTCATCTGAACAGTTGGCTCTCTCTGGTTGAAATTTTGGTCTGACATGTTTGACTCTGGTTTTTAAAGGGGCATGAAACCAGTGCTTTGTTGATATTGGAGAAGATTACAGACAGGAACCTCATCAACTTGACTAACGCAGCCTTACAGACGTACGTATGGTTCAGCTGTATTAATTGGGCCAGAAGAATTAGAAGAAGTGCACTATATAGGGAATAGTCTGGCATTTGGGAGGTATCCTCATTTGCTGCTGGCTAATCTAACGGGACTTTCTCCTCAGGCCGTTACACGTTGCAGCCAGAAATGGTCTGACGGTGGTGGTTCAGGAGCTACTAGTGTGCTCGCAGTCGATGAGAATGGTAAGATCCATAACGCTAACACCGTTTTCTTCTGTACTTCTCTTCTCAATGTGTCCACAAATGTTTCTCTCTAGTCCACTGCTTGGTTATTGTCTTAACTTTGTATCTCCTAGCCTGGTGTTATTTCATGTTTTTCACCAAAAGTGTTATAGTAAACGGTGATGCTCCTGAAGTGACCCTCTGCTGTTCTGTTTGAACCCCTCAGGTTACACACCTGCCTTGGCCTGCGCCCCCAACAAAGACGTGGCGGACTGCCTGGCGCTGATCCTGGCCACCATGATGCCCGTGTCCCCCTGCAACCCGGCGCCCAGCCTGTCCTTCAGTGCCATTAACCACTACACCACCAGCCCCTCCAAGAGTGTGACCTTCGACAGCCTGCCCGTGCTGCGCAGCGAGCACAGCTCCTACTGCAGCTTCAACAACATCGGCCACCGCGACCACGATGGAGGCTTCTACAAGGATGAGGAACTCAACGACTCAGACTCAAAGACATACTGAGGGGGGTGGTGGTCGCTGCCCAGGAGGGGAGCCAAGGGCAGGCGGATGGACAGTGAAGTGGGGCAGAGGCCACAAACAAATCCACACATACACACCGTGTCTTAAATCACCACAGCCAGCTTTGGGAGGGCACGAGCCGAGACAGTCCGCACAGGAGCCTTAAGAGTCCCGCAGTTGGAGAGAGAGAAATGGAGGGAGGGAGGGAGGGAGAGGGGGAGGCACAACAGGCTGGCTGGCCACACTCATCCTCTCATACCACCAGGTGTCCTTCCAGCAGATACTGGACTTCAGAGGAACTGCTGCTGCTATACCCCACCTTTACCTTTACCCACAAAGGTCCTAAACGGTAGAAACTGTCCAGCCAACAGACAGACGGACACCTTATGACGGCAATAACCTGTAGTCCAAGGGGATAGTAGCACTTCACTGAGTGAAAAACAGACATGGACCAAAAGATGTGGAAGAAGCCTTTTCAAAACCTGTTTTGACAGTAGAAATGGGATTGAGCGTTTTGGCCTGAGAAAAAACATAAGGAGTGATGTTTCATTTAAGTTTTATGAGAGTGATGGTCATGTTTATCTGCACACTAAGACAGTCAGAACGCACCTAGCCTCTTGTCTGTAATCCATGTGGGAGGAGGGGAAATCATTTATTTTTTATGAACAAACATTTTAATAAAATCATTAATGTCTTAAGCTCCTGACCCTCTGTGGGAACCAAAGAATCGTAGTATTTGCTCTCATGAGTAATTTCAAAGAATGTCCATCCCCAATGGCACCCTATTCCCTTTATAGTACACTACTTTTGACCAGGGCCATAGGGTTCTGGTCAAAAGTAGTGTACTCTATAAAGAATAGGGTGCCATTTAGATTTTGCATTTGTATGTGAGCGACAGGACTTTTTACATTTGCGTTATTAAACCTACCTGTCCTTTGCCCTCTAGAAAATATTTTAGAAAGTAAATTATTAATTCATGTATTCTTTCTTGTGATATTTATGTCATCATTTTGTGCCTTCTTTAGTTACTGAGGGGAGGTTAGGAGAGTAGGGGCAGCTGTATGAGCGAAAACAATGATGCACACTAAGTACTACAACGTTTGTGAAAAGCACTGATACTATTCCGAGGCATACGAGGGGGAAAACATGCCTCCCTTGGAGAGGAGAAACACTGTAAACCAATGGTAGGACAGCAGCATTTAGATTTTCTTCTGTTGAAAAAAATATATATATATTATTTGTCTTGGTCTTATAATCAATGTATTTTGACAGGTTTTGCTTGCTTAACTTCTTCAAAAAAATGAAACCACTCAATCCTTTTATGTGATTGCTTGTTCAAACCCCCGTTTTTGTCTCTTTTTGAAAATAATTTTAACTGGAAATATGTACAATACATATGCTATGTTCGTCAAATCAGGATCAGGAGGTTCACAGGTTTTTTCGTGTCCTTTTTTTTCTTTAAAAGGATGAAACTAGCATGTACATATGAAATAGTGACTGAATTCGAAACTCCCATGAATTATTTCAGTATCTGAAGATTGCTGTATATTTTATGAGTAATAAAATAAAGAAATGAGTTATGTTATTTAATAATGAACTATGGGTTATCTGTTTTATGTGACAACCGCAGTATCAATTTCTAGGTGACAGTGGTGCTAATCCCAAAAGAAAGGCTACATACAACAAGGAACAAGAAGTCTATTGGCAAAGTGATGAATATTGCATGTACCTTGGCCTAACGGTGTGGGTTATGTATTTTATTTTTCATGGCGTCCTCAACATTACAGTTTTAAGGGCAACAATAGCCTACATTTGTTTACAACTCGCAGGATTTCCATACATGAGCTTTCAACAACACAGAGTGTTGCATCAGCACGAGATCGAAAGTGCGTCAAATCTGTACAGGTCATTGTTACGTCATCACTGATAAATGTTGAAACTGATCAAAAACCGCTGGAGCAGTTCAGTCTAATCCTCCCTAGTGCTGGAGGATTGCGTTTGTTTTCGCTCTGGATGCGCGTTCATTTTGGCAAGGAAATGTGCTGATTTTGCAAGGAGATGGAGAATAAAGAGTTCAAGGTAGACATGTTATTTATTTTTAAATCTTCAATTATATTAATTACTGTGGATTAAATATTGTTTAACAAATGAAATAATGTGCTATTCATGCTGTAATATCAAACTAGAAAGTATATGGCCGGGGAGTCATGAGAGTTGGCTAAAGGTACAGTAGGGTCAAATGGGGGTCAAAGGTTATGACAGCACCTTCATAAATTCGTCCAAAATGGCACCCTATTCCCTATGTAGGCTAGTGTACTACTTTTGACCAGGAGCCATAGAAGGGTTGGCTGACGTCACGAAAATGATGCTCGCGCATCGATGGCCGGAAGTCGTGTATCTTGTTATGATTCTGTACCTCAGCTAACAACAAGCTGCCATGTGGGGAATCGTAGCTCTATGGCATGTTTCAGCTCGTTGTATGGTGTTATTGATACCATGTCTTGTTTTGAGGTGTTTTGACTGATATCATGTCTATGCAATGACTAAAATTCGCTACCTAGCTAACCAACAACAACTGTAACAATGTATTTGAGACGAGTTCATTGTTCAAATGTATTTATGTTTGCATTAAACATTTAGAGACTAAATATAGTTTACATGTTGTCTAAGTCAAACCCTGTCTATTTTGCCCCATAGTTGCATGCCAGTTTTGTTGCTAAACAACCAACCCCTCTATAGAGTGTTACAGTGGAGGTGTGATAATACCCATAAATCCTAGCGGTCAAACAGGGAAATGGTTCCAATCGTTTTTCCACCATTAATTTTTCCCATAGGCGATTTTAGAAACACATAAAATAAGGGCTGTATTTCGTGTAGGCTTTTATTTTTATTTTATTTTTATTTATTTCACCTTTATTTAACCAGGTAAGCCAGTTGAGAACAGGTTCTCATTTACAACTGCGACCTGGCCAAGATAAAGCAAAGTAGTGCAATAAAAACAACACAGAGTTACATATGGGGTAAAAAAACATAAAGTCAGAAATACAACAGAAAATATATATACAGTGTGTGCAAATGTAGCAAGTTATGGAGGTAAGGCAATAAATAGGCTATAGTGCAGAATAATTACAATAGTATTAACACTGGAATGCTAGATGTGCAAGAGATTATGTGCAAATAGAGATACTGGGGTGCAAAAGAGCAAAATAAATAACAATATAGGGATGAGGTAGTTGGGTGGGCTAATTTCAGATGGGCTGTGTACAGGTGCAGTGATCGGTAAGGTGCTCTGACAACTGATGCTTAAAGTTATTGAGGGAGATAAGAGTCTCCAGCTTCAGAGATTTTTGCAATTCGTTCCAGTCATTGGCAGCAGAGAACTGGAAGGAATGGCGGCCAAAGGAGGTGTTGGCTTTGGGAATGACCAGTGAGATATACCTGCTGGAGCGCAGACTACGGGTGGGTGCTGCTATGGTGACCAATGAGCTAAGATAAGGCGGGGATTTGCCTAGCAGTGATTTATAGATGGCCTGGAGCCAGTGGGTTTGACGACGAACATGTAGTGAGGACCAGCCAACAAGAGCGTACAGGTCACAGTGGTGGGTAGTGTATGGGGCTTTGGAGACAAAACGGATGGCACTGTGATAGACTACATCCAGTTTGCTGAGTAGAGTGTTGGAGGCTATTTTGTAAATGACATCGCCGAAGTCAAGGATCGGTAGGATAGTCAGTTTTACGAGGGCATGTTTGGCAGCATGAGTGAAGGAGGCTTTGTTGCGAAATAGGAAGCCGATTCTAGATTTAACTTTGGATTGGAGATTCTTTATGTGAGTCTGGAAGTTGAGTTTACAGTCTAACCAGACACCTAGATATTTGTAGTTGTCCACATACTCTAGGTCAGACCCGTCGAGAGTGGTGATTCTAGTTGGGTGGGCGGGTGCTAGCAGCGTTCGATTGAAAAGCATGCATTTAGTTTTACTAGTGTTTAAGAGCAGTTGAAGGCTACTGAAGGATTGTTGTATGGCATTGAAGCTCGTTTGGAGGTTTGTTAACACAGTGTCCAATGGAGGGCCAGATGTATACAAAATGGTGTCGTCTGCATAGAGGTGGATCTGAGAGTCACCAGCAGCAAGAGCGACATCATTGATATACACGGAGAAAAGTGTCGGCCCAAGAATTGAACCCTGTGGCACCCCCATAGAGACTGCCATAGGTCCAGACAACAGGCCCTCCGATTTGACACACTGAACTCTATCTGAGAAGTAGTTGGTGAACCAGGCGAGGCAGTCATTTGAGAAACCAAGGCTATTTAGTCTGCCAATAAGAATGCGGTGGTTGACAGAGTCGAAAGCCTTGGCCAGGTCGATGAAGACGGCTGCACAGTACTGTCTATTATCAATCGCGGTTATAATATCGTTTAGGACCTTGAGCGTGGCTGACGTGCACCCGTGACCAGCTCGGAAACCGGATTGCATAGCGGAGAAGGTACGGTGGTATTCGAAATGGTCGATGATCTGTTTGTTAACTTGGCTTTCGAATACTTTCGAAAGGCAGGGCAGGATGGATATAGGTCTGTAGCAGTTTGGATCTAGAGTGTCACCCCCTTTGAAGAGGGGGATGACCACGGCAGCTTTCCAATCTCTGGGGATCTCAGACGTTATGAAAGAGAGGTTGAACAGACTAGTAATTGGGGTTGCGACAATTTTGGCGGCTAGTTTTAGAAAGAAAGGGTCCAGATTGTCTAGCCCAGCTGATTTGTAGGGGTCCAGATTTTGCAGCGCTTTCAAAACATCAGCTGTCTGAATTTGTGTGAAGGAGAAGCGGGGGGGGCATGGGCAAGTTGCAGCAGAGGGTGCAGAGTTGGTGGCCGGGTTAGTGGTAGCCAGATGGAAAGCATGGCCAGCTGTAGCAAAATGCTTGTTGAAATTCTCGATTATTGTAGATTTATCGGTGGTGATAGTGTTTCCTAGCCTCAGTGCAGTGGGCAGCTGGGAGGAAGTGCTCTTATTCTCCATGGACTTTACAGTGTCCCAAAACTTTTTGGAGTTAGTGCTACAGGATGCAAATTTCTGTTTGAAAAAGTTAGCCTTTGCTTTCCTGACTGCTTGTGTATATTGGTTCCTAACTTCCCTGAAAAGTTGCATATCGCGGGGGCTATTTGATGCTAATGCTGTACGCCACAGGATGTTTTTGTGCTGGTCAAGGGCAGTCAAGTCTGAGGAGAACCAGGGGCTATATCGGTTCTTAGTTCTGTATTTTTTGAATGGGGCATGTTTATTTAAGATTGAGAGGAAATTACTTTTAAGGAACAACCAGGCATCCTCTACTGACGGAATGAGATCTATATCCATCCAGGATACCTGGGCCAGGTCAATTAGGAAGGCCTCCTCGCTAAAGTGTTTTAGGGAGCGTTTGACAGTGATGAGGGGTGGCCGTTTGACCGCGGACCCGTTACGGACGCAGGCAATAAGGCAGTGATCGCTGAGATCCTGGTTGAAGACAGCTGAGGTGTATTTAGAGGGTATGTTAGTCAGGATGATATCTATGAGGGTACCCATGTTTACGGATTTAGGGTTGTACCTGGTAGGTTCGTTGATAATTTGCGTGAGGTTGAGGGCATCTAGCTTGGATTGTAGGATGGCTGGGGTATTAAGCATATCCCAATTTAGGTCACCAAGCAGTACAAACTCTGAGGATAAATGGGGGGCAATCAATTCACATATGGTGTCCAGGGCACAGCTGGGGGCTGAGGGGGGTCTGTAGCAAGCGGCAACAGTGAGAGACTTATTTCTGGAAAGGTGGATTTTTAGAAGTAGAAGCTCAAACTGTTTGGGCACAGACCTGGATAGTATGATAGAGCTCTGCAGGCTATCTCTACAGTAGATTGCAACTCCACCCCCTTTGGCAGTTCTATCTAGACGGAAAATGTTATAGTTGGGGATGGACATTTCAGAATTTTTGGTGGCCTTCCTGAGCCAGGATTCAGACACTGCTAGAACATCAGGGTTGGCAGAGTGTGCTAACGCAGTGAATAACTCAAACTTAGGAAGTAGACTTCTGATATTTATGTGCAAGAAACCAAGACTTTTGCGATTACAGAAGTCATCAAATGATAGCGCCTGGGGAGTAGGAGCGATACTGAGGGCTGCAGGGCCTGGGTTAGCCTCTACATCACCAGAGGAACAGAGGAGGACTAGAATAAGGATACGGCTAAAGGCTTTAAGAACTGGTCTTCTAGTGCGTTGGGTACATAGAATAAAGGGGGCAGATTTCCGGGTGTTATAGAAAAGATTCAGGGCATTATGTACAGACAAGGATATGGAAGGATATGAGTAAAGTGGAGGTAAACCTAAGCGTTGGGTAACAATGAAAGAGATAGCATCGCTGGAGTCATCAATTGAGTCGGTCTCCGCGTGTATAGGGGAAGGTGCAAAGGAGCTATCTAAGGCAGGTTTAGCTAGGCTGGGGGGTCTACAGTGATATAGTACAATTAGAAATAACCGAAACAACAATAAACTAACCATGTTTGGGCTGAGGCTAAACTTAAACAGGATGTAGTACCGTAAAAAGGAACAGTCCAGCAGATATCAGCTGTATATCTGAGTTATCATAAGGTCCGGTGGTGAAGCACTAGTAAGAGGCCACGGCTAGCGTGTGCTAGCGGGCCAGGGCTAGCAGATGGATGGAATCTTCGTGGTTAACGTCGTAACCACATCAGACGATTTCGTCGGCAGACCAGTCGTGTAGGATCGGCGGGGCTCCGTGTCAACACTAGGTGGTCCCGTCCGGTTGACAGAGAGGTAGATAGCCGGGAGATGGGCGATGGGCCTAGCTCAGGATGATTAGCCAGACCACAGCGTCCGTTTTGTTGTAGCTGGCTGGTGGTAGCTAGCTGGTAGCGATGAATCCGGAGTTAAAGGTCCAGTGATTCAGTGATTCCGGCGGAAAAACTGATATGTTCTGGGTCGATAACGCGCTGTGCAGACTGGCCGAATATCCGGTGATCAATGTCCAGTGATTAAAATTAATCCCGCGGAAAAAAATCCAATGTTCTGGGTGAAACACCGCTAGCTGTGGCTAATAGCAAGTAGCTAGTTAGCTGGCTAGCTAGTTTCAACTGGAGATTCTAGATTCTAGATAAAGGTAAGTCGATAATAGAATCCGTTCCACATTGAGTGAGGCGGGTTGCAGGAAAGTATATTTTGTAGAAGGATGAAAAGTCTGATAGGGAAATATGTACGAAAAATACAAAAAACTGGGTATTTACAGGCTATTTACAGACACACGACAGAAACAGGACTGCACTACTTCGCCATCTTGGAAAAAAGTGGCGTGACGTTTTTGTAACCATGTAAATCTCTCTCGGACAAGTTGATGTATTTGATGTATTTTTCTATTACATGTATGACATTTCATTGAGATATTTTGTGTTTTAATGACGCAAAATTGAATTACAGCCTAACTCTGCTTTCTGTTGTCGCCATCAGGCTGCAGTGGTGACCTTCACTACCGTGACCCACAAGGATGAAACTTCCCAGACCAGCCTCACCCTCAGCAGGGGAAAGAGAAGCTACCCAGACCTACACACCTTTGTGCAGGACATGAAGGACGAGTAAGTTGCTCTTTGGCTTCCCCATGCATCCCCTAGATATGTTCCCTATCTCAATTGCATACTCCTCGTGTCCTCTCTTCTCAAAACCCATTGGATGAGAAAGCCAGAGGTCCCGCCCTTCTGACCTTCTCATCCAATGGGTTTTGAGAAGGAGGCGAGGAGATTGAGAGTCTCCCATAGTCTCGGGCCAATACAAAGGACTCAACGGACCAAATAACCAATCAGGGATGTCTGGGTGTGGCCTAGTTCCATAGAGGTCCATCCATAACGTAGTCTAAGATAATAGAGGTAATGTCCATCCATAACGTAATCTAAGATAATAGAGGTAATGTCCATCCATAACGTAATCTAAAATAATAGAGGTAATGTCCATCCATAACGTAATCTAAAATAATAGAGGTAATGTCCATCCATAACGTAATCTAAAATAATAGAGGTAATGTCCATCCATAACGTAATCTAAAATCATAGAGGTAATGTCCATCCATAACGTAATCTAAAATAATAGAGGTAATGTCCATCCATAACATAGTCTAAGATAATAGAGGTAATGTCATGTAGTTCATTGTGTACTTGCATTTATTTACTTTTCAGCCATTGGAATCTGCTGAGTGAGAATATGCGTGCCGGGGTGAGTTATAGTCACCTCTAAAGTAGTTAATGTTGGTAAAATGGACCAAACATTCATTTGTGGAAATCCTGCAGGACCTTTAATCCTGAACCACTGCTTTAATTGACTAGCTTGAGTAAATGGTTCTACATTTTATATCAGTGCAGCCCCTTTAACAAACTAACTCTGTATGGTCTTTTAACATTGCAGATGAGCAGACATGAGTTTAGTGCCAAGTGCATGGATATTGTAGCATGGGTGATGGAGTCTACATCCACTGTGGTTGTTCCCGCCCTTGACCTCACCATGCAGATAGAGCTCTCTGATTCGCCAAGCTCTTCTGGATCAGGAAGTAATGAGGCAGGAGAGGTGACCTCTCTTGGCCGCAGCGTCAGATTCAGCTGTAGTGGAGGACCCAGCAGGTGCACCAGCGCCAGAACTGCCTGCAGCACACGCACTCCCACGCCTTTCCCCTCCTCTCACAGGTACCTAGCCCTATCCCCTCCTCTCACAGATACCTAGCCCTATCCACGCATCTCACAGGTACCTAGCCTTATCCACGCCTCTCACAGGTACCTAGCCCTATCCATGCCTCTAACAGGTACCTAGCCCTATCCATGCCTCTCACAGGTACCTAGCCCTATCCGCTCCTCTCAAAGGTACCTAGCCCTATCCTCTCCTCGCACAGGTACCTAGCCCTATCCCCTCCTCTCAAAGGTACCTACCCCTATCCCCTCCTCTCACAGGTACCTACCCCTATCCACGCCTCTCAAAGGTACCTAGCCCTATCCCCTCCTCTCACAGGTACCTACCCCTATCCACGCCTCTCAAAGGTACCTAGCCCTATCCCCTCATTTCACAGGTACCTAGCCCTATCCCCTCCTCTCACAGGTACCTACCCCTATCCACGCCTCTCACAGGTACCTAGCCCTATCCCCTCCTCTCACAGGTACCTAGCCCTATCCCCTCCTCTCACAGGTACCTAGCCCTATCCCCTCCTCTCACAGGTACCTACCCCTATCCCCTCCTCTCACAGGTACCTACCCCTATCCACGCCTCTCACAGGTACCTAGCCCTATCCCCTCCTCTCACAGGTACCTACCCCTATCCACGCCTCTCACAGGTACCTAGCCCTATCCCCTCCTCTCACAGGTACCTAGCCCTATCCCCTCCTCTCACAGGTACCTAGCCCTATCCATGCCTCTAACAGGTACCTAGCCCTATCACCTCCTCTCACAGGTACCTAGCCCTATCCACGCCTCTCACAGGTACCTAGCCTTATCCATGCCTCTCACAGGTACCTAGCCCTATCCATGCCTCTAACAGGTACCTAGCCCTATCCATGCCTCTCACAGGTACCTAGCCCTATCCCCTCCTCTCAAAGGTACCTAGCCCTATCCTCTCCTCTCACAGGTACCTAGCCCTATCCCCTCCTCTCAAAGGTACCTAGCCCTATCCTCACCTCTCACAGGTACCTACCCCTATCCCCTCCTCTCACAGGTACCTACCCCTATCCACGCCTCTCAAAGGTACCTAGCCCTATCCCCTCCTCTCACAGGTACCTACCCCTATCCACGCCTCTCAAAGGTACCTAGCCCTATCCCCTCCTTTCACAGGTACCTAGCCCTTTCCCCTCCTCTCACAGGTACCTACCCCTATCCACGCCTCTCACAGGTACCTAGCCCTATCCCCTCCTCTCACAGGTACCTAGCCCTATCCCCTCCTCTCACAGGTACCTAGCCCTATCCCCTCCTCTCACAGGTATCTAGCCCTATCCCCTCCTCTCACAGATACCTAGCTCTATCCCCTCCTCTTTTTGCAGGTATTTCCTGTTATAGGTACAAATATCCATTCCAGATCCACTTAGTGAGAAATACTACTTAGATACTACACAACCACTCTAAAACGTTTACTCTGAATGTTAATGTTTGCTCTGAGTGTGGTTTGAGATGGTTCACAATGCTTCCTTTGAATAATAATAACAAGGTTGAGTTTGTGTCCCAAATTCTTGGATCATATTTTTTATTTTGTTACCATATACTATTCATTTATGTTGTGCATTCTGCAGGTCCATGACCTCTTTGCTAAGTGAGAACGAAGAGCGATATGTCTCCTCACCTGAGGGTGGCGATAGAGAGATGAGACACAGACAACACTCAGCACCACTGAGATCTGTGTTTGGCATCTCTGAGGACTCTGTCTTCGACATGGTCCAGAGCGGCCAGTCGCAGGGTGACATCGTACCGCTGCCCAAACGGAGTAGACAGGAGAAATACAGACCTAGCAAAATGTCAACGGACGGCAAGTTTATGATGGGTATTGTCGAGTTGGTTATAAACCTTCTCAACTCCAGATTGGCTGAGCTAATGCGAAGTGTCAGTCAGGGAACTCTAGTTCTGCTGACTGGAAGTATCTCAGCAAGTCAACAGTTTGCCCAAGAGATGCTAAGCATGGCGACTTCTAAGATGTATTCCCATGCCATAGAGCATATTGCGCTCGGCCACAAGTCTCCCCTTGAGTTAGAGAGGGAGCTTGAGGCCATCTTGGGTCCTCTGGCTGGACAGGTCATAGTCATCATCATAGATAGCATCATCAAGGCTAAAGCCAACGGAGGAAATGAGGGGAGAGCGTCCAGCCCCTTGACCTATTTTCTAACTGCCATTTCGGCAGAAATACAAAGCCTAGTGGTTCACAGATCGGCTAGCAGACCATCCACCAGACTGTCCAACAACGACCCACTGCTGAACATTTCCAAGTCAAAGGTCTTAAGATCAGTTCTGCTCAAAATGGCAGAGCTCTTTGGCCAAGGTCCAAGTGAAACCTGTCTAGTTCCACTAGTCCAGAGTCAGTCCAACAACTCCATTTGCGACTGGACTGTGAATGCAGGCACCATTCATCCAAGTACATTTCTGTCCGACAACAGAGTGACAGAAGTGTCATCCGATGTTGTGGATCTTGTACTTGAGGTTTTTTGGATAACAGGATTTTTGGATAACAGGAACCCGTCAAGGCCACAGAGTGCCTGCTCCCACAACTCAGCTAGTGGAGCAATAGATATGAGAGCTCTTGCTGGGGACTTGGTCAGACAGGTGTCTGTCAAACTCAGCCCATTTGTCTCTGAGAGTCAACTCTCCACCATGTCCATGACAGATCTGTCATCATCTTTTTCTGACTCCACCTTGAAGCAGTTGTGTTCTCGCTCTGTTGTTGCTCTGGCAACTGCCTGTCAAGCAATCAAAACAGAGCTTGAGAACCAGAGACCTACCAACCTGGCAGCCAGAGACCTACTATCGTCTCTGGTAGAGACCATTGAGGACATGGATATCTCTGACATCCTCCAGGGCCCGTCGGCCATTTTGGAGGAGGCTGCTGTGATAAAGCACCCAGAGATGTCCACCTCGACAATATACAGATCTCTGCTTCTCGACTCATCTCTCGCCTCCTCTAAGATGGTCACTGAGAGCATTATCTTCAACAACCCATGCCCATCAGAGGAGAATGTGAGTATTCAGAAGGAGCTCCCTGCTGATAAAGTTGACATCCTCCATGGTCAACCAGTGGAGGAGTATATTGTCAAAGCTGAGCAATGCATCACTCAGGTCATTCAGGATGCAGCTGTGACATATACTGCTGCGCTGGATAAAACCGACACTTGTGGGAAACTGTCGGAAATCCTATCTGTCCATGTTTCCTCAGAGAATATTGAGGAGGCATCCTCTGATCTCTTTGGTGGAATTATTTCCGACCTGCATGAGGTATCTGAGGTCAATAAGGCCTCCATGCGTACGAAATCAGGTCGCAAAATGTTCTGGGTGGAAGTGAGTTCAGGTTCCCAGAAGATTTATACCAAAACCCTGGACAAACTAAGGAAGCTGTTCACCTCCCACCATCTCACTGAGGGAAAAAATACTCCTGTGCAAATCGAGCTTTCTGCAACTGGACTACTTGTAACTGAGGCCACTGTGCAGGAATCTCCTGTAACTGAGGCCACTTTGGCAGTGTCTCCTGTACAGAAGACAGACAGTAAGACCTTTCTAAGTCCCCAGCCTCAGCCTACCAGCTCACCCTCGACACCTGCACTAAAGGGGTAATCAAACAGGTGATCTCGGTGCTGAGGGTGGACACTTCAAAGGAAGACTGCTCCGCTTCCGTTGGGGAGAGCACGTCAAATTCATCCTTCGACTTCAACCAGAAGTTGGACTCGATAATTTCGAAATTGGAGGACCTCACCATTTCGAGTGATGTGACATCAGCCGAGATTGCCACACTCACGCGATCTCTTAGTGCAGCCAGCAGAACCTCTAACATTTCCATCCAGAGCTTTCACAGTGCTGAGTTCCGAGCTAAGGCCAAACACATTGTGAGTGAGACCATTCTCAGAGCTGCTAGCAAAGCCAGCCATTCTTTGCTACAGAGCATGCCTAGCACCACCTTCTCACACCATGCGGTTTCTACAGCCGAAGATATAGTAAATATTATCATGCAAGACCTTGAAAGTGTATCCCAGTACACTGTGGACGACGCAGACTCCTTCCCACTAGGAGAGAAAAAGCTGGAGTTCCAGCTCAAACCCAGAGTTGTCTTTGACAACTTATTGGATGCTGCTCAAACCATGTACCACAGAGTAAAGGATAGACTGAACATCTTTTTCTCTTTTCCACCAGTGTCAGTCACCACAGCCAAATATGTGCTGGACTCCGCCCCTGTGGAGACACTCAGACATTCTAAGTCCGCTGACACTGCTCTTGTTGAGGACAGGAGCCGCCCTCCGTCTGTGAGAAGTGAGAAGCCTTTGTCAAAAGTCTGTTTGGCTAAAAGGTCTAAAGCCCTTGTGTCTTCGAGTGGCTCTTCAACAGACCACCATATAATTGACACATGCAGTGAGGATGTCACTCTGCCCACCAGGAGTATGTCAGTTGTGAGCAACAACAGTTTGAAGAGAGCCTCTCCTCTCCACGGCAGTGGATTGAGTGAAAGTTGCAAACCTCTTGTGGCTCTAAAAGACGTAACAGTGGCAGTCAGCCAAGAAGGCTTTAGCAAAACTGCAAAGAAGACGCTCAGCTTGATCCTAAATGTGATCAAGTGTAGAGTGGCCAACTCTGAGAGTTCATCTGTTGGGCAGATTGCAAGTGAGGAGTGTCTGATAGCCACTAACATGTTAGACTCGACCAGTTGCCTGACATGAGCGCTGCCGATGAAATCACAAGGACAGAATCCCATACCTCTATCGCAATGGACGAGACAGGTTCACGGTCAACGCTTGTGAGCCAACAAGAAATAAACATATCTGACACCAATATCATAGTGAAAACTATAATGGACACATTGAAGACGGACGACCCAGAGATGACTTCAGCAGAAGAACATCTGGATAGGCTCCTGTCAGTTGAAGCCCTTCAAGGTGCATCTGGCAACCTGATCGCAAAGGTCCATGGTCTCATTCAGGAGATAACCATAAACCGCCAGCTTCAATCCATGGTTGGCCACAGAAGCCTCTCTCAACCAGCGCTGCCTAAACCAGCCCTGAGGAAGCTGTCAAAGGACGATGCCTCAGAGCTCATTTACAACTTTGCCCAGACTTCTGTTAGGAGACTCCTGGGGCAGTGTATGGGAAGGCCTATGCCACCATCGGCTGAAATGGTTTTGGATCAGGTCATCAAGTTGATGACAGACGTGGTGATGGACAGCCTGACTTATGTGTCCAAGTCTACAATGGAGGATGGTAAGTGAAAGTACCTATTTTCATCTGCATAGGACTTAATTGTAACATGATGCTCAATACATTGCGTTTTATGATGTGAAATTCACTGGTTGTGTCCAAAATGGCACCTTCTTCCATATTTAGTGCACTACTTTTGACCAGACCCTATGGGCCCTGGTCAAAAGTAGTGCACTATAAAGTGAAGAGAATGCCATTTGGGATGCAGTGACTGACTTCAATGGCTGCGTCCTCTTCTCCCAGTTATTGTACACAGGTCGGTCACACTAGCGTGCTCTTCTCACTCAGACACCAGCAATGCCACAAGTGACATCACTCATGGTGTTGTAGCTGACCTTAATGCTACTGAGGAATTCCCTGCCAGGAGCCTTAGCCCGGCTGATGTAAAGGCTGACGGCATGGCCCGTCTTCCCTCTGCCAGAGGGGAAGAGACTAAGAAGAACAGGAAGTGGCGTTTCCTACCGAAAATGCATAAGTTTCCAAAGATCATGATTAAGGTAGGGTGCTCTGTGTTTTGAGATTACCTCTGTAAGGCAGGGCTGAAATTTACCCTACAGATTCACTACACCCCTATTGTCTCTCAGCATTAGAACAAAACTGTTGTCATTGTCTTTAGGAGGTTGAGTGAGGACGCTGTAATGCAATCCTAATACACATGGGAGAGTCCCAAATGGCACCCTATTCCCTATATAGTGCACGACTTTTTACCAGAGCTCTCTGGGCCCTTGTCAAAAGTAGTGCCTTACGTAGCGAATAGGGTGCCTTTTAGGATGCACACTCTGTATTTTACACAGGCTCAGTTGTCCTGATGTGTTTTGTCAACAGCTGTTCAAGACAAAAGGGGAACCGAAGAGACACCCTGAACAGGATGCGCTGCCTACCAAACATCTCATACCAAACATAAAAGTACCGTTTATGATTATTGATTGTGGAAATACACATAATACAGAAAAGTTGTTGTCACATATAAAGACAGACATAAAGGAGAACTCCGTAGACCAGTCACATTCTCAAGCCATAACTAAATCCATGAATGGATCTCCTATAAGATGACAGGAGAACATTTGTAACACTTTCTATGAAGCCTATATCTATAATGCATACACTCAAGTCATTTACATTTTACATTTTAGTCATTTAGCAGAAGCTCTTATCCAGAGCGACTTACAGTTAGTGAGTGCATACATTTTTTTTTTCATACTGTCATACACTCATAATGACTTAACTGAGTTAAGTGTTAAGTAAAGTGCAGTTATAAACACATAATGAGGGCTTATTATGTATTTCTTGCAATAAAAAAAGAAAAATGCTACTAGTTTATTAAATATTCATGACTGCTATTGCACGGCTCATGTCCACACTTCTGTACAATAGGGGGCAGTAATGCACCATAACGTTGGATGCCAACTGCCTATAAACCCCACTGAAGAAGAAAAAGCTACTCATGTAATGCATGCTGGAAAGCAGACAAAACTAATGATTTGCAAGAGATCTAAACACGATTTATAAGCTACTGAACAACAAGTCCAAGAAATCATTGCTAACCGCGTTTGCACTTTGAACAGATTTCTCGACAATAATAATGGAAGATGTGACTGGGGCTCAGCTCATTGCAGAGGCACTAAAAGCTCAGGTGAAGTGTGTGCAATATATATAAAACAGTGTTATACTGTGTAACCGTGTTGCTAATAATATATTAGTCACTGATCATGTCCTTGGCAGTGAGAATGTAACACTATGAGTTGTGAAAGTGTGCCATAGGTCATTGCACTGGTATAGCTAACTATTAATATTGTTGTAGAAAAACATTTAGATGTTTATGTGGAATAGTATATGTTAACACCCTTGTTGATGCATGCCAATGTGTGTGTCAATGCAAAGAAAATCTAAACTACATTGTAACAATTCATATACAATTCAGTATGAAAATGTATGCACTCACTAACTGTAAATCGCTCTGGATAAGAGCGTCTGCTAAATGACTAAAAATGTTTAAAAAAAGGTAAATATACTGTATCTACATGTAACTCTCTACAGAATGTAGAATATATGTTTGGAATAGTTGGTGTTCCAGTCATTGAAGTAGCTAAGGCAGCTCAAGCCTCAGGAATCAAGTATGTGGGAATGCGCAATGAACAAGCCATAAGCCACCTTTTTATTACTAAACCAGCTCTCCCCAAATCATGTGATATTAACTACCCGTACATAGACTACAGGAGCGTGTAGTGTGTGAGGGTCAGTTTCATAGCTTTTTTGCATTGCTAATTATGTCTGCCTGTCTGTCTGACCCTTTGTGTGTCTGTCTGCCTGTCTTCCTGTCTGTCCCTCTGTCTGTCTGTTCCTCTCCAGTCCAGGTGCGTGTCTGGTTGTGTCTGGACCGGGACTCATCCATGCACTTGGTGGAATGGCCAACGCTAACATGAACTGCTGGTATGCTAGAACTCCACAAACAGAAGACCCTACTACTCATACCTCTCTCTCTGTAGGCCTGTGATTGTTATTGGAGGCTCCTCCGATCAAAACCAAGAGACCACTGGGGCGTTTCAAGAGTTTCCACAGGTACCGATTGAACCATGATATTTATGACTTTTGAACATTAGGGGGTTGTTTCCCAGGACACAGATTAAGCCTAGTCATGGCCTAAAAAGCAAACTCAATAGAGAATCTCTGTCTGGGAAACTGGCCCTAGCAGTTTAATTGCTGAAAGAGGAAATAATTTGTTATTTGTGGTCCTCTTTCTCTGTCAGGTGGAGGCATGCAGATTGTACAGTAAGTTCTCTGCTAGGTCTAGCAGTCTGGATATGATCTCCTCAGTCGTAGAGAAGGTATACAGTCTACTCTGACTCCCTCTGTGTAGTCCTCTTCATATCATTTGGTATCACCTGCAATTGTCTTTTTTCTGACCTCTAATTTTCCAGCTTAGCAAGGTACCTTAACTGCTTCATAAGAGCACAGCACAGCCTTAATTGATCTGAATTTAAGGGTGTTTGGTATGTCTAAGGCAGCACGCACTAGCATGTATGGACGTCCAGGTGCTGTATACGTAGACATATCTGGGGACATGGTCAATGCTAAATTGGACAGGAGCAGAGCCAGGTTAGTGGCCATCACTGTCTTTCATCCATTTAAAATGTATACTAATGTGTTACTGTTGAATATGTATACCTCTGAATTCACATCACCGTAGTCATTTTTATTTTATCTTGTTATACCTTTTAACGTCTGAAGTGAACCAGAAATTAAATTACTTAGAAAATATAGCACTATACCAAAATATTCTCATCAGAGAATAGCAATAAGCCTCGATAGACCTTCATGGTTTATTTACATATGCAATAAAGTTGCTAGGTAACATGTTTAATGTTTGACCTATTATTTATTATTTCCTTTGTCAGAGAGGTGCCCTGTAGTCCACCTCCTCCTGTGAGTATGGCTGACCATATGGTGATCACAGAAGCACTGGCGGTCCTGAAAGGAGCCAAACGGACTTTACTCATCATTGGCAAAGGTAGGCATTGCTTTTTTAATAGCCAGATAATCTGGGGGAAACAGAACTAAAATCTTGCATAATTGCGTCAGATACTTGGATAAGGTCTGGGGAGATGTTAAGAGAAAGATACTAACGCCACTTGCGAACTCTCCACCCCCCTAAACGGAAACTCTCTGCAAGTTTCCGGCAAGTTTATGGGCCAAATGTCCCCTCCCGTTCTGAAATTGAAAAGATGCGAGCACCTGCGAAATCGGGATTTGTCCAAATGATTAGTGGTGAAAAATCAGCGTACCGGAACAAAGTTGTCACATCCCATTCTGTTGACAGACGCTACTTCCAGTTATGTTACGTGCGTCTGTCCAAGAGAGATCAATAGCCAGCTGAGACGCACTGTAACACATATAGCACTGTACCACGGTTCAGTTGAAAACTGGGCCACGTTCAGTCGACAAATGTTGTTGACATGATTTCTCATTCTACCTGTCTGAGAGGCACGTTCGTTCTACATGCTATATTTCTATCTGAACGTTGCACAACGTTTTGCTCAGCTGAATGCATCCCAGTTGTGAAGACCAGTCTGTTGAAATCCGTGTGGCAGTGCCCTCTGTCTGTGTCCCTCTGCAGGTGCAGCCCATTGAAGAGCAGAGGGGGCTCTGAAGGAGCTGGTGGAGGGGTGTGACCTGCCCTTCCTGCCCACCCCCATGGGTAAAGGGGTGCTGCCTGACGATCACCCCAACTGTGTTGCTGCTGCCCGCTCCAGGTCAGCCTCTCCTTCTCTCAGCTGGCATCATATTCATGTACAGACCATTGACTGTATAAGTAGGACCAAAGAATTTCCCTGACCATTTGAACGGACCACGAAACTCCTGAAATCCCTATCTATAACTAGTCTCTCCTGGCCAGGTCATGTCAATGTAAACTGGTGTCAATCAAACAACTACACTACTCCTATAACTAGCCTCTTTTCATTACATTTTGTTTTGTCCCTGCTCTCCTCCTCCTCTCTTCCTATCCTCCTCCTCCTCTCTTCCTATCCTCCTCCTCCTCTCTTCCTCCTCCTCCTCCTCTTCCTATCCTCCTGGTTCTATGGTCTTGGTGGGGACTGCAGAGCTCTGCTCCAGTCTGATGTTGTGGTCCTACTTGGTGCCAGACTCAACTGGATCCTGCACTTTGGCCTTCCCCCCAGGTTTGACACCCAAGTAAAGGTCATCCAGCTAGGTCAAAGGTCACCAGTAGGGTTTCTTTTTTTTCCTTCTTTTTTTCGGATTCCAGATTTTCTGCTTATTCCGTTCTGATTTCTGGCATCTTCCAACAGGGATTTCTGGGAATTTGGGGAAAGTAACTGTAATTTTGCAACCCTAGTCACAGGTCATTTCATAGTGAACTACATTTCATTGTAACCAGGTATAAAGGTATTTGACTCAGTCTATTGGATTTAGTCTATCAATTATATAGCTTCTCTATAAGTCTTTGTGGTCTCTCCAAATAATGTCATGGCTGTCTTAGTGCTGTACAGTACATCTATATTTAAGCAATAAGGCCCGAGGGGGTGTGGTATATGGCCAATATACCACGTCTAGGGGCTGTTCTTAAGCACGATGCAACGCAGAGTGCCTCGACGATACAGCCCTTAGCCGTGGTATATTGGCCCTATACCACAAACCCCAGAGGTGCCTTATTGCTATTATAAACTGGTTACCAACGTAATTCGAACAGTCAAAATAAATTTCAAATCAAATCAAATCAAATTTTATTGGCCACATGCGCCGTAATACAACAGGTGCAGACATTACAGTGAAATGCTTACTTACAGCCCTTAACCAACAGTGCATTTATTTTAAACAAAAAAGTAAAAATAAAACAACAACAAAAAAAGTGTTGAGAAAAAAAGAGCAGAAGTAAAATAAAATAACAGTAGGGAGGCTATATATACAGGGGTACCGGTGCAGAGTCAATGTGCGGGGGCACCGGCTAGTTGAGGTAGTTGAAGTAATATGTACATGTGGGTAGAGTTAAAGTGACTATGCATAAATAATTAACAGAGTAGCAGCAGCGTAAAAGGATGGGGTGGGGGGGCAGTGCAAATAGTCCGGGTAGCCATGATTAGCTGTTCAGGAGTCTTAAGGCTTGGGGGTAGAAGCTGTTGAGAAGTCTTTTGGACCTAGACTTGGCACTCCGGTACCGCTTGCCGTGCGGTAGCAGAGAGAACAGTCTATGACTAGGGTGGCTGGAGTCTTTGACAATTTTGAGGGCCTTCCTCTGACACCGCCTGGTATAGAGGTCCTGGATGGCAGGAAACTTGGCCCCAGTGATGTACTGGGCCGTACACACTACCCTCTGTAGTGCCTTGCGGTCGGAGGCCAAGCAGTTGCCATACCAGGCGGTGATGCAACCAGTCAGGATGCTCTCGATGGTGCAGCTGTATAATTTTTTGAGGATCTGAGGACCCATGCCAAATCTTTTCAATCTCCTGAGGGGGAATAGGCTTTGTCGTGCCCTCTTCACGACTGTCTTGGTGTGTTTGGACCATGATAGTTCGTTGGTGATGTGGACACCAAGGAACTTGAAGCTCTCAACCTGTTCGACTACAGCCCCGTCGATGAGAATGGGGGCGTGCTCAGTCCTCTTTTTTTTCCTGTAGTCCACAATCATCTCCTTTGTCTTGGTCACGTTGAGGGAGAGGTTGTTATCCTGGCACAACACGGCCAGGTCTCTGACCTCCTCCCTCAACGTGACCCATGTTATACGGTCAGATATACCACAGCTTTCAGCCAATCAGCATTCAGGGCTCGAGTCACCCGGTTTATAAAAGGGAACGTGTGTGTGTCAGCCTTAGCATTATGTGGTGGTGCCTGGTTATTTCTGTTGTGTTTAGCTTGAGGTTTGGCCACTCCTCCAGCTGCTGTTACATGTGTCACGCATGGCGCTCTTCCTGTCGTGTCGTTGCTGGTATGTTGTAGTAACGTTCCACATACGTTATTTATGTCAAGGTCAATGTCAAGGTTGATCTGTGTGCTGAGGAGATGGGGAACAACGTGCAACCTGCTGCTGCTCTCCTGGGGGACATCAATACTATTGTCAAGCAGGTAACACAACACAGTCCTGGGGGACTGGAGATCCTGGTTTGAATCCAGGCTCTGTCGTAGCCGGCCGCGACCGGGAGACCCATGGGGCGGCGCACAATTGGACCAGCGTCGCCTAGGGTAGTGGAGGGAATGGCCGGCTCAGTTCGTAGAGCATGGTGTTTGCAACGCCAGGGTTGTGGGTTCGATTCCCACGGGGGGTATGAAAAAAAAAAGTTACGTATGCACTAACTGTAAGTCGCTCTGGATAAGAGCGTCTGCTAAATGACTTAAACATGTTAAATGTAGAGGGCCCCGTAAACAGTTCCACAAACGTCAGCATGAGTGCGCTGACTGTGGAAGCACTAATCACTGGACCAAAGCTCACTGTCACATGCACCAGCTGTGTGTCAAGTGCTTTTCTCCGGGCCACATGAGCTTTGACTGTAGTGAGGCTGGGCAGCGACAGAACCCTGGATGTGGACAGACTGGCAGGTCTCAGGAAAACTAGAAAGCCTCCGTTCTGAGGAGGGCAATGTGGGGCATTCTTATTTTTCCTCCACTGATGATGATATCCAATCTGTTTATTCTTACTTTTGTGAGTCAGTACCCAAGAACAACACAGTCATTTTTCAGAACACAATGAGAATTAATCAGAAAGACAGTTTGTTTTACACCACTGTGCTAGTACAGGATAAAGTTGAGCTGAAGGGGATGTTAGATAGTGGGTCCATGGCTACTACTCTGCGCGCAGATATTGTACCTCGGTTGAGGGAGGCAGGAGTGGTAGAGGGGAACTTTCTAGCTCCTTCAGACATTATCCTGGTGGATTGTGGTGGGAACAAACTAGCCCAGTGGGCATGTGTGACTTAAAAATGCAACTTTATGGCTTCTGTTATGTAGTCCCAGTGCTTATTGTTGATGGGCAGGTTGATGAACTCATTGTGGGAACTAATGTGTTGAAGTCTCTGATTAGACAGTGAGTTTCTATGTGCTCACGCAGGTGCCCGAGAGCTGTGGCTGCACCAAGGGCTAAGCTATTGTGTGTTGTCTCTTCGTGTACAGGTATGTCATTTATTTTGTCAGAATTATGTTGTATATCATTTTACTTGTATTGTATAGTGTGTTGTTAGGCACGGAATGTGTGCATGCAGCACCTGTTCTCTTTTGCCTGACCTTCAACTAGCAAGGTGCCCGAGAGCTGTGGCTGCACCAAGAGCTAACATATTGTGTGTTGTCTCTTCGTGTGCAGGTCGAATAAAAATTATCCAACCATCAGAATTCCAGTTGTGGCAGTGTCCTAATTACGTGACCTGCCGACTGGTCAGCTCAAGCCGACCGCCGGAGCTGTGCATGTGGATGAGGTGCACGACCTGCGCATGTGAATTTGTTGATGGCTTACTGTAAGTGAATATATACTGTAAACAGTGAAAGTGAATGTAGCATATTCATTAGATACAGGTATTCGTGCTTATTTGTATGTTTTGGATGAATTTGTTTATTGCATTAATTTTTTGGGGTATTTAAATGCACTAAATTACATTGTATTTTAGTGCTCTGTTGAGCCATGGAAGATTCTCAAATCCATAAGACGTGTTATGCTGGGGATTTTAGTGTGGGTAGAGGGAGGGGTGTCCTTCCATTTACACCAATTGTACAGTCAGCTCCTGGGAGTAGAGCGTTTGCTAGTCCTGAGTTTGCAAGCACTGGGAGGGGTAGGCTGTTTGTTCCACCTGACCAGGGTATCCCACCTCTGTCTTTTGAAGTACCATCATCCACAGTACTCGGTGATAATGGGATGCCTCCGAGTCAGCTTAGTGACCTTATTAAGCAGATTGGTTCAGAGATAGGAGAATCTATCAGAGCGAGTTTACTGCAGCCTGGGGTTTCAAGTCTTTCTCCTGCCCGTCCCCCTCACCAACCCCAGCAGTTTCCCCTGCCTGAGCAGTGTGGGTCAACCTTTATTGATGCGTCCAAGCTGAATCTGGTTGTGAAGTCAGATGTTAGTGCTCCACCTCTTTTTAGGGGTGATGGCTCAGATAAGTACTCTGTCCTGGAGTGGGAGGAGTTAATGGAAGTCTACCTAGAGAAGAGGGGTTACACTGGGTCTGGGAATGTTGGGGAGGTGATGTCTAGGCTCATGGGGAGGGCACGGGATGTGACCAAAGTCTGGAAGCGTAACAACCTTGTTGTCACAGATGTTAAGGCGGTGTTCAGTGTTTTCAAGCAACACTTTGGGGATACTGTCTGCTCAGGTATGCCATTAGCTGATTTCTATTCAATCAAACCATAAGCTAATGAGGGTCCAATAGATTTCTGGATTAGGCTTAACAAAGCTGCAGAGGCAGCCGAACAGTACCTTGTGAGTGAGGGCAGGACCTTACCCAATCAGTGCTCAGAGTTGGCAGTCATGTTTGTACGCAACTGTCCTGATAAAGAGTTGGCCCAAGTGTTCAAGAGCAAACCCATTCGTGACTGGACAGCCAGTGAGGTACAGGATCAGTTGGATGAACTGTTAAGGGAACGTAAAGCATGTAGAACACAACTTTCACAGCAGGTTGCTGCTGTTTTTGACTGCCCTCAGGAGGGAGTGGGTCCTGTGAAAAGACCTAATGTGTCATCTTTTTCTCAATGTGGCCGTGAACCAGACCTGGCACCATCTGTATCTGAGGGTGGGACATTAAAGAAAGTTTTGACTTTGTTAGAGAAGGCTCTGGTCAGCAATACTCAGTCTGTGAGTGGCGCAGTGGTCTAAGGCACTACATCGCAGTGCTAGCTGTGCCACTAGAGATCCTGGTTCGAATCCAGGCTCTGTCGTAGCCGGCCGCGACCGGGAGACCCATGGGGCGGCGCACAATTGGACCAGCGTCGTGGAGGGAATGGCCGGCTCAGTTCGTAGAGCATGGTGTTTGCGACGCCAGGGTTGTGGGTTTGATTCCCACGGGGGGTATGAAAAAATTTAATAACGTATGCACTAACTGTAAGTCGCTCTGGATATGAGGGCAATGTGGGGCATTCTTATTTTTCCTCCACTGATGATGATATCCAATCTGTTTATTCTTACTTTTGTGAGTCAGTACCCAAGAACAACACAGTCATTCTTCAGAACACAATCAGAATGACAGTTTGTTTTACACCACTGTACTAGTACAGGATAAAGTTGAGCTGAAGGGGATGTTAGATAGTGGGTCCATGGCTACTACTCTGCACGCAGATATTGTTCCTCGGTTGAGGGAGGCAGGAGTGGTAGAGGGGAACTTTCTAGCTCCTTCAGACATCATCCTGGTGGGTTGTGGTGGGAACAAACTAGCCCAGTGGGCATGTGTGACTTAAAAATTCAACTTTATGGCTTCTGTTATGTAGTCCCAGTGCTTATTGTTGATGGGCAGGTTGATGAACTCATTGTGGGAACTAATGTGTTGAAGTCTCTGATTAGACAGTTCAAATCAAATGACAGCTACTGGCGGGTGGCGGGTACACCAGGTTCCTCTAGCCAGTGTGATGTCAAATCTGGAGAGATGGAGAGGAGACTCCATCCCAGATAAAGTGGGCACCATTAAGTTGAAGATAGCAGTAACGCTCCAACCCATGAGTGAGCATCTGGTGTGGGGCCGCCTACCGCCAAAGACAAAACTCTCTGTGGGCAGTACTGTTGTTGTCGAGCCCAGCACGTCTCGTTGTGTGAATCGACACATACTAGTGGGGAGAGTAGTTACGCCTCTGTGGGGGGATGGATGGCTCCCTGTGAAGATTGTGAATCCAACAACATCGGCAGTTACCCTGAGACGAAATGCTAAAGTGGCGGATGTGTACCCTTGCATTGCATTGGAGTATTTTAATGATGTCAAGCAGCAAGCAGCTCATCAGAATGTGGCAAAGGCTCAATGTGACAGATCACATGGCAGTCTGACAGCTAAGAGTTCAGTTGGTGGCAGTGTAGATAATGGCAACAGTACACTGAGGAATCTTGGACTTCAAGGCCTGTCTGTTGAGGAGTGTCCAGTTTCACAGTTCTGGAAAGATAAACTTGTCAACTTAATTGGGAAGTATGACACAGTGTTCTCTAGACATAGCCTAGATTGTGGCGAGGCAAAGGAGTTCTGCCTTCGCATACGGCTGACTGATGACCGCCCATTTCGATGACCTTATCGTAGGCTGTCTCCAGCTCATTACCAAAAACTCAGGGAAACACTGGATGATATGGAGGAAAAGGAAATCGTCAGAAAATCCAGCAGCGAGTATGCCTCACCATTGGTGCTGGTATGGAAAAAGAATGGGGACTTGCGCCTATGTACTGACTTCAGGTGGTTAAATGCCCGCACAGTAAAGGATGCTCATCCCCTGCCTCATCAGGCTGATGTACTGGCCGCGCTGGGAGGTAATGCCTTCTTCAGCACAATGGATTTGACGTCAGGGTATTACAACGTGCCACTGCATGAAGAGGACAAGAAATACACTGCCTTTTCCTCCCCTTTAGGTCTGCACGAGTACAATCGGTTACCTCAGGGCCTCTGCAACAGCCCGGCTACTTTTATGAGAATGATGCTGACCATCTTTGGTGACCAAAACGTTCTAAGTCTCCTTTGTTACTTGGATGATCTGATGGTTTTTGCTAAGACGGAGGAAGAGAGTCTGCAGAGACTTGAGATGGTTTTTCAGCGGTTGCAGGTGCACAACCTTAAACTGTCTCCGTCTAAGTGCAAGTTTCTGAGGAGGTCTGTAAAGTTTTTGGGCCACATCATTTCTCAGGAGGGTGTAGCCACTGACCCTGCTAAAGTTCAAACCATTTTGAATGTGACTGAGAGTGAAGCTGAGAGTGAAGCTGATGGTGTCACACCGTCTCCTATCAAAATAGGTTCTTTCCTTGGTATGGTAGTATACTATTAGCACTACATTGAGAATTGTTCCATGGTTGCTAGGCCATTGTTTCAGCTAACTACAGGTCAGAAGAAGCCTAGGAGAGGCAAGGGTAGGAAGAGG
The DNA here is from genome assembly GCF_964263955.1 of Coregonus lavaretus. NCBI lineage: Eukaryota > Metazoa > Chordata > Actinopteri > Salmoniformes > Salmonidae > Coregonus > Coregonus lavaretus. Next base: position 193,723 of record NW_028156998.1, on the reverse strand, counting down.
CCTGGTCCCCCTCGCAGGCTCACTGCTGCAGACTGGACTGCCGAATGTCGACTCGCTTTTGAAGCTTTGAAATCAGCACTAGTTGACCAGGCACTGCTGGTTCATCCAGATTTTTCTCAGCCATTTCTACTTTCCGTGGATGCATCTACTAGTGTTTTGGGAGCTGTACTATCACAAGTGCAAGATGGGAAGGACATAGCCAGGCCGATAGCTTTTGCTAGTAAATCTCTTAATCATGCACAATCCAAGTATCCTGCTCACCGGCTGGAATTTCTAGCCATGAAATGGGCCATTCATGATAAATTCAGCCATTGGCTGCGAGGGCATAAGTTTACTGTGTGGACCGACAACGATCCACTCAAATATATTCTTACAAAGCCGAGACGATGCATGCGAGCAGAGATGGGTTGCAAAGCTGGCACCCTTTGAGTGGCGCAGTGGTCTAAGGCACTGCATCGCAGTGCTAGCTGTGCCACTAGAGATTCTGGTTCGAATCCAGGCTCTGTCGTAGCCGGCTGCGACCGGGAGACCCATGGGGCGCCGCACAATTGGCCCAGCGTTGTCCAGGGTAGGGGAGGGAATGGCCGGCAGGGATGTTGCTCAGTTGGTAGAGCATGGCGTTTGCAACGCCAGGGTTGTGGGTTCGTTTCCCACGGGGGGCCAGTATGAAAAATAAAAATGATGTATGCACTCACTAACTGTAAGTCGCTCTGGATAAGAGCGTCTGCTAAATGACTAAAAATGTAAAATAAAAATGATATCCAGTACATACAGTGGGGAGAACAAGTATTTGATACACTGCCGATTTTGCAGGTTTTCCTACTTACAAAGCATGTAGAGGTCTGTAATTTTTATCATACATACACTTCAACTGTGAGAGACGGAATGTAAAACAAAAATCCAGAAAATCACATTGTATGATTTTTAAGTAATTAATTTGCATTTTATTGCATGACATAAGTATTTGATACATCAGAAAAGCAGAACTTATTATTTGGTACAGAAACCTTTGTTTGCAATTACAGAGATCATACGTTTCCTGTAGGTCTTGACCAGGTTTGCACACACTGCAGCAGGGATTTTGGCCCACTCCTCCATACAGACCTTCTCCAGATCCTTCAGGTTTCGGGGCTGAGATCCCCAAAGCCTACAAGAATTCTGATAGTGAAACTCCACTCAGCTGGGATGGTGCTGTGCCTGATGTTGTTAACTTGGTTGCAGATGCTTTGTCAGTCTGGTCTGTGACAATCTACCAGGATTCTGATCAGTCGTCTGACACTACTAGTGTTGAGTCGGAAATTGAAAGTGTGCTGGCTCCGGATATGCTGATCTGTAGTACTCCCCAACCTGAGGTTAGACCTTTGAGCACGGTTGGTGCTGTCCGTGACATTCCTGCTAGGTTTTTGGGTGAGGGTGTTCGGACTAGACTAGGTAGATTTATTAATCCAGTGAATAGGCTAATCCAAACTATGTCTACACAGGAAATGAAACAATTCTTGGTTTCTCAGTGACGGTAGGATATTGCCTACCTTTTCTTTGTTGTGTGTATGTGGTAATCTAAGTGGGTCTTAGAGTGATTTGTGGGTTTGTCTAATATTTTTGACAATTCATGTAACTTTGTGTGTAGTTCATCAGCATAAAATGTATTTGGCATTTTTTGTATAGGGTTGAATAAGGGATTAGCTACCTCTTATTTTTCCTAATCCTTCACGGGATAGCTTTCCAGCTGATCGACCATTTGTGGGTCTAGAATTAAGGGACTACACTGGGTTACTCTGTCGCCCTGTGGGTGTGGAATGTTTTTTTTCTTTCTTTGCTTTGTTACCTTCGAGGTTATGTGTTTTGTTTTGTGTTTATAATATAGTGTAAAACAGTAGGGGTGAATGTAGTAGTGTGATGTTGTTCCCCTAGATTATGCACCAAATTGCACACAAGGACAGTTCAACTAGGCCAGGTCAAGAGGGGATGTTAATAAGTTAATAATAATAATAATATTAATTCAATGTGGTTTTTATTTAATTACAGCTGCATAGCTAATGTAATTTTTTGGTGTACAAACATTTTTATATATCTATATTGTAAATACACCTAATTGTAAAAGTTGTGTATATTTTGGTTTGGTCCATCGCGGGTTATCTGTATTTATGTACCCTCTTATTGTTCTCTTTTGCCTGTCCTTCAACTAGCAAGGTATGTTGTCCTTGGCGCCGTAATTTGTCAATATAAAACTGTGGTAAAGTTACACAAAGTGCTGTTACGCAACTATAGGTTTTGTTACAATGTGGACAATATAAAGATTTATGTTAACAACTTTCACCAAGCTCGCTAATTTGGGTACCTATTGTAACTCGGGAGTATTTGGGTCAGTGTTTGAGTGAGTTTCTATGTGCTCACGCAGGTGCCCGAGAGCTGTGGCTGCACCAAGGGCTAACCTATTATGTGTTGTCTCTTCGTGTACAGGTATGTCATTTATTTTGTCAGAATTATGTTGAATATCATTTTACTTGTATTGTATAGTGTGTTGTTAGGCACTGAATGTGTTTATGCAGCACCTGTTCTCTTTTGCCTGACCTTCAACTAGCAAGGTGCCCGAGAGCTGTGGCTGCACCAAGGGCTAACATCATTTTTTTGTCTCTTCGTGTGCAGGTCGAATAAAACTTATCCAACCATCAGAATTCCAGTTGTGGCAGTGTCCTAATTAAAAGTACACAACGCAGAACGAACCACGCTGCATATGCATAATGATGTAGTAAACAACATCGCTCTGCGTGGGAACTTTTGGTGGGGGGGAAGTAGACTTTATAAGTCTCCATGGTGGGTAAAGACCATCACTTCGTTGTCTTGTTGGGAATAGTAATAATTTGTGACAGTACGCATTGTATTAGTCTAACGGTTGTTTTTAATTTAGTTTCTCACATTAAACAGACATTTGAGAAGGATTTGAGAAGCGAATTGCTTGCAGTTGTACCTATGACACACAGACACACTAAAGCTGTACAGTGTAGTTAGAAAAGTCAATTTACATTATTTGCAGATGTGTTCCCTTTTATTTACAAATCGAAAAATGTAACATTTGAAATGAATGTGGCAGAACAGTTAAGCATAGAGTTCCTGTGGGAGTCTTCTCCTTCAGTCTTTTTGCCTCCTATGCCTCGTTTCTTATTAGATGGGATTTTCCCAATGCCAAGTTCACCTGAGACAGCCGCTATCCAGTGTCATGTGTTGCTGAATTACAGATCTCGCTATCCCAATGTCGCTGCTGTCCATGGTGCTGAAATATCCAATCTCGGCTATTTGCATACATAGGACCATCCACACTTGACACCACACACACAAGTTAATGCTAATATCACACACACTTTTGAACATTGCACAACCTGCAACAAGACACTGAAACAGCACTTAATTTCAAGTTTGTTTGTTTCTGAATAAAGATGCGAAGAATGAAATCAATGTGTGGAAGGAGATTGGACAATGTATAGGCATTCCCTATAGCTATATTTGACTGGAGCATGATCAGATTGCTTTGTTTCAGCCAGAATGGAAATTTGGTCTGAGAAACTATGCCCATTATAGCATGACTATTTCAGACAGAATTCACTTAATATTGTCTGTAAAAATATAAATAAGGCAATGTTTATATGACCCCCTTTCAAACATTCACATATTTATCATTTTCTTGCAGATATACAGTACATTCAGAAAGTATTCATACCCCTTAACTTATTCCACATGTTGTTTTCTTACAGCCTGAATTCAAAATGGATTCAATTATAATATTTTCTCTCACGCAGCTACATACAATACCCCATAATGACAAAGTGAAAACACGTTTTTGAAATTTTTGCAAATGTATTGGAAATGAAATACAGAAATATCTCATTTATATAAGTATTCACACCCCTGAGTCGATTAAAGCTGTGTCTTTCTGGGTAAGTCTCCAAGAGCTTTGCACAACTGGATTGTAATATATATGCAATATACATTATATAGACAGCCATTTTTTTTTTGTTGCCATAAGTTTTCAAGCCAAATTAAGTCAAAACTGTAACTAAGCCACTCAGGAACATTCAATGTCATCTTGGTAAGCAACTCCAGTGAATATTTGGCCTTGTGTTTTAGGTTATTGTCCTGCTGAAGAGGGAATTTGTCTCCCAGTGTCTGTTGGAAAGCAGACTGAACCAGGTTTTCCTCTAGGATTCTGACTGTACTTAGCTCTATTCTGTTTCTTTTTATCCTAAAAAAGTCTCTAGTCCTTGCCAATGACATGCATACCCATAACATGATGCAGCCACCACCATGCTTGGAAATATGAAGAGTGGTACTCAGTGATGTGTTGTGTTGGATTTGCCCCAAACATTACACTTTGTATTCAGGACATAAAGTTAATTTCTTTGCCACATTATTTGCAGTTTTACTTTAGTGCCTTATTGCAAACACAATGCATGTAAGGTTTCCTTCTTTTACATTTACATTTTAGTCATTTAGCAGACGCTCTTATCCAGAGCGACTTACAGTTAGTGAGTGCATACTCTGTCAATTAGGTTAGTATTGTGGAGTAACTACAATGTTGATGATTCATCCTCAGTTTTCTCCTATCAAAGCCATTAAACTTTCTAACTGTTTTAAAGCCACCATTGGCCTCATGGTGAAATCCCTGATAGTTTTCCTTCCTCTCCTGCAGCTGAGTTAGGAAGGACGCCTGTATTTTTGTAGTGACTGGGTGTATTAATACACCATCCAAAGCGTAATTAATACCTTCACCATGCTCAAAGGAATATTCAATGTCTGCTTTAATTGTACCCATCTACCAAAAGGTGCCCTACTTTGCGAGGCATTGGAAAACCTCCCTGGTCTTTGTGGTTGAATCTATGTTTCAAATTCACTGCTGGACTGAGGGACCTTATAGATAATTGTATGTGTGGGGTACAGAGATTATGTAGTCATTTGAAAATCACTATTATTGCACACATAGTGAGTCCATCTAACTGATTATGTGACTTGTTAAGCACATTTTTACTCCTGAGATTATTTAGGCTTGCCATAACAAAGGGGTTGAAAACTAATTGATTAGATTACTAGATACTAGACTCTGTCAATATGTTTTTGGAAGTGGCTCTGCATTTCTTGCATACACATCATATTTATGTAAGGATTATGACGACCTTCTAAAAGGACAAAGCTGTTTATGTGTGTTCCCTTGTCTCCACTGTCACCACATCCCTCGATGTGTGCAAACAGAGCATCTATATCAGGGATGGGCAACTCCAGTCCTCGGGACCTGATTGGTGTTACACTTGTTCCCCAGCCCCAGCTAACACATTTGACCAGTGGCGGCTCCTGAAAAAATTCTCAGGAGGGGCAATTTTTCTGATGATTTAGGTGACCTACACACATTTAAAAAAAGATATGTCCAGCAACAACATGAAGACAGGGGCAGCATATAAGTCAATACCAGAAGCATTTATTGACTGATCTGGGGAGATGGATTCCAGTTTCTGTGACAGATTATAAATAATCTCTGATGCCTTTGTTATATTAGCTTTTGGTTGAATGTACTGTCGTAGTAAATATATAATGTTATAGCTTGGTCTGACTAAAATCTTGTGCATGACCCATTTTGTGTTGGGCCTTTGTATTCAATACAATGAACAAGAGTCCTATCTTGTCAGCCTTGTCAGCAGGTGGCTAAGGATAACACCCACGCCATAGGTCTCTCAGTTCTTCCAACTCACGAGTTCTTGCCCTGAGGACACACACACACACACCCACACACACACACACACACACACACACACACACACACATCATCACTGATAAACACACACACACACACACACACACACACATCATCACTGATAACAAACACACACACACACACACACACACACACACACACTGATAACAAACACACACACACACACACACAAATCCTCTTCTCTTAGGCTGAACATCTGAAGACAGAGAACCCGACTCAGAGCCAATGCAACAGTGACACTAGCCTGGAGGTGACCTCTCCCAACTCATCAGGACCAATCAGAAGATCAGAACTACTAGATTCAACCTACTTCATTTTATTGTATAAAATGTCAGCACACAATGTTTAGGGGCTCTTCTGATAAACTCCCTACGAGTTTGACGAACGGGTCCGTGCACGCGATTCCAGATATCTTTACCTCTGAATAAACTGCCTTATATTATACAATTATCCACCTTGTCCAAAAGTCTCTACTTGGTCTCCGTTCTCCAGTAAACTTGTTTTATCAACAATAGTAAGGTTCAATGACACAGAAAGCAGTTCAATGTCGGGGTACAGAGTCGCTCTCTTACCAGGATCGCGGTCCGCTCTGACCAGGGTGAAGGTGGCCGGCTCCACTTCTCTGTCCGGGACTCTGTCATCCAGCCAAGTCTCCCAGCTGTATTGGGATTCAGCTGCCAGCAGCGTTTTCATTATTTAGTCCGTTCGTAGCGGGTATGTACACGATCAACAAGATCAGTCCAAAACCGAAGATCAGTCCAAAGCAGAATGTTTGCAGAATGTTTGTAAACTAAGTCTACAAATTAAAAACATAAAATAACGCCACACTGCAGGTCGCAATAGAGACGCTGCTAGCCGCCATTGTCTTAGTTACGTTCAACGTTACGTCACGTATGACGAAAGCGCGTAAGTGCAAGCCCACAGACACCCATAGAGAATGTATTGAAAGCTTTGAAATGTGAAAAAAATAGATTTTACATGACAGGCTATGAGAGACTTCTGGGCGATTTTCAACCTGACTGAAATCGCCCAAAAAACGGGCGGGGCCATTTGAAGCACGACTTTAGCCTGATTTGACATTTAGTGGCTGGCAGATCAGACGTGAACACTGATAACTGCTGTTGCCGTGATATAATTGATTAGAAAAAAAATCCCTTCCTTTTCCCGTTTGGCAGTGCGTCGCCCATATCGCCCTATTGAACAAGCCGTCCCTGCATTTGACTCTAATAATCAATTACTCATGGGCTTCAGTTTAGAATGCAATAAGTTTAATCAGCTGTGTTTGCTAGGGATGGGGAAAAAGTGTGACACCACTCCGACCCCCAAGGACTGGAATTGTCCATGCCTGATCTATATGGTAGGACCAGTACCAGATTAATATGGAGGCGAAAGAAACGCACACCTATTTAGGCGAGGTGCTGGCTATCGGAGTAGAACACTTGAAAAAGAAAAGGAGAGCCGCACACTCTAGGAGCTCAGATGCAATAATTTAATAACTTAATAACCAACGTCAGGATACCCTGATGAAGACAGCTTGTCTGTCGAAACTTTGGTTATTAGGTTATTAAATTATTGCATCTGAGCTCCTAGAGTGTGCGGAAAAAGTGTGACACCACTCCGGCCCCCAAGGACAGGAATTGTCCATCCCTGATCTATATGGTAGGAACTGTACCAGACCTGAATGAATGTGTCTGTTTTGAATATTCACGGAGACAGAATGATGTGGTTGATAGCAGAGACGTCATGCCCAAAGGGGGCACAGGGTCACCTGCCCCCTCAGATTTGTGATGTTTAAATTTGTCTTGTTATTTTTTCTCTGTCATACTACTAACCATGAAGTTGGCTTTAGCTAGCCCAGATAGGATCCCATTCTCCCAACCTAATAACTACACTGAACAAAAATATTAACGCAATATGTAAAGTGTTGGTCCCATGTTTCATGAGCTGAAATAAAAGCGTGAAATATTTTGTTCGCACAAAAAGCTTATTTTTCTCAAATTGTGTGCACAAATTTGTTTTCATCCCTGTAAGCGAGCATTTCTCCTTTGCCAAGATAATCCATCCACCTGACAAATATGGCATATCAAGAAGCTGATTAAACAGCATGATAATTACACAGGTGCACCTTGTGCTGAGGATAATAAAATGCCACTCTAAAATGTGCAGTTTTGTCACACAACACAATGCACAGATGTTTCAAGTTTTGAGGCAGCGTGCAATTGGCTTACGGACTGCAGGAATGTCCACCAGAGCTGTTAACAGATATGTTTATGTTAATTTCTCAACCATAAGCCAAGGCGGCTTTAGAGAATTTGGCAGTACTTCTAACTGGCCTCACGACTTTAGACCACTTGTAAAGCAGCGTATGGGCGAGCTGTTGGCTGATGTCAACGTTGTGAATGCTCCATGGTGGCAGTGGGGTTATGGTATGGGCAGGCATAAGCTACAGACAATGAACACAATTGCATTTATCGATGACAATTTGAATGCACAGATATACCGTGGGATAGTGTACGTGCACAAAGTGAGTTTGTAACATGTATATCATTCTTACTTGTTGTTCTTTATATTTACTACCATTGCCTATTGTAAGTTGCCTCTCTGTGTTTTACTGTGTTGTGTAATACTCCGCAGGTAGCATTATGCCATTAATACAGCCCTTCCTTTGTTAATAGCGTTGTTGCTCTACTTGTGCTATCAGATATTGTGCATATTCATTACCCCTGTTATCTGTCCATTACAGGACCACTATCATTCCACTACCTTTCCATGTCCATTTCATCCGTGTGTGTCAATAAAGTATCCTTGAATGTAACCCTGAGGTTGCCTTATTCCCCTCTTACCGGGGGAGGTGAAAGCGCAACCTGGTCTCAGAACATTTCGTATTATTCTGTATGTACAAAGCTGTGATCAGGGCAAAGGGTGGCTACTTTGAAGAATCTCAAATCTGAAATATATTTTGATATGTGTAACACATTTTGGGTTACTACATGATGCCATATGTGTTATTTAATAGTTTTGATGTCTTCACTATTATTCTACAATGTAGAAAATACACAAGACACAGAGGAGGAGAAACTATCCAACACCCTGGGAGAGAGAACGAGTGACCTCAGTCGAACTCACAGCCAGAAAGATGGGTTAGATACAGGAGAGGAGGAGGTTACCCCGGATGCCATCACCCCTGCTCCTGTGAACAAGGAATGAGAGGGGAAGCCTTCTAATCAGGCCAACGGGCAGGCGGAGCGAGAGGTCATAGTGATAGTGATTCACACCCAGAGAGAGACAGACAACCCATACAACCTCTTGGCTGAGATTAACCACACAGAGGTAGAGGCAGAGGGCCTTCAGGGCAAGCCAGTCAGCCTGCCTGCTCTGATCCTCAAGTCAATTGTATTTAAATTCATATTCATTAAAGATTTTTAGTCAAGACTTGAAAAGTGCCATTTATTTCAAATGATAATTATTCAGTGTCTGCAACCCTCAAGAACCAGGGTGAGTCTGGGTCCCCCTTTAACTGGGCAAACACAACTTGCATATTGTCATAGACTAGGCCGAAACGTTAATCTTTTAACCTTGCTTAAATAAAACAATGCATTTTTAATAGTGAGCAAGAGTTTTCTATGATGATTAAAGTTTTTTTGTCGCGCCCTCCACTTTTTTGTCAAATAATACATCTAAAAAAAATGTAATAAGTTAATTATTAAAAGCATTAAAATTGGGATTGGGATGTTTCCCACCTATTTATACAACCTACTCCACAAAGTTTAGAGAAATGTTCTGAAATTAATTAAGAATTAAACAGAAGAAAATCAGAATTGAAGGCAACTATAATGCAAAGAATTTAATGGTATATGGTTCAATCCTGTTTCTGGTCTAATGAATAGTTAATATTGTTCCTCCTCTTCCTTGTGGCAAGCGCAGCAGCACACTGCCCTCCAAAGCCTGCAAAAAAAACGCTGGACTGCCCCTTTCCTCGCCCTGGATGGAACATCCAGGGTCACGTCCTTGGTGACGTGTGGGGTGACGTCCAGGGTGACAACAGCATCATCCTCTGGAAAGGGACAAAAGCGGGACAGAATGTAAATAAATGCAAACCGTAGGTTCTAAACACTGGCCAGTTGAATGGGATCTTTTATTTCAGCTCATGAAACATGGGACCAACACTTTACATGTTATCATGATGAACGGCACCTGTCAGAGTGCTTTCTATAAGTCTTACTCACCTGCTTGGATGTCAGATGGCAGAGTGGCGTAGACGGCCACCATGAGAGGCTTTTCTTCAGGTGTGACGTCCACAACCTCCAAGAGTGAAGAAGCAGGGTATGCATCTGTGTTAGGGGTGAGGTCCACAAGCTCCAGGTGGGAAGAAGCAGGATCTGCCTCTGTGTTTGGGGTGATGTCCACAACCTCTAGGTGGTAAGAAGCCGGGTCTGCATCTGTGTTAGGGGTGATGTCCACAAACTCCAGGTGGGAAGAAGCAGGATCTGCCTCTGTGTTAGGGTTGATGTCCACAACCTTCAGGTGGGAAGAAGCCGGGTCTGCCTCTTTGTTAGGGGTGATGTTCACAACCTCCAGGTGGGAAGAAGCCAGGTGTGCCTCTTTGTTAGAATTGATGTCCGCAATCTCTAGGTGGGAAGAAGCCGGGTCTGCCTCTGTGTTTGGGGTGATGTCCACAAGGTCCAGGTGGGAAGAAGCCGGGTCTGTCTCTGTGTTAGGGGTGGTTTCCACAACCTCCTGATAGGAAGAAGCCGGGTCTAACTCTGTGTTAGGGGTGATGACCACAAACTTCAGGTGGGTAGAAGCCGTCTCAGCCTCTGTGTTAGGGGTGATGTCCACAAGCTCCTTGTGGGAAGAAGCCAGGTGTGCCTCTTTGTTAGGGGTGATGTCCACAACCTCCAGGTGGGAAGAAGCAAGGTGTGCCTCTTTGTTAGGGGTGATGTCCACAACCTCCAGGTGAGAAGAAGCCGGGTCTGCCTCTGTGTTAGGGGTGATGTCCACAACCTCCAGGTGGGAAGATGCTGGGTCTGCCTCTGAGTTATGGGTGATGTCAACAACCATACGGTGGGAAGAAGCAGGGTCTGACTCTGTGTTAGGGGTGATGTCCACAAACTTCAGGTGGGTAGAAACCGTCTCAGCCTCTGTGTTAGGGGTGACGTTCACAACCTCCAGGTGGAAAGAAGCCAGGTGTATCTCTTTGTTAGGGTTGATGACCGCAATCTCTAGGTGGGAAGAACCCGGGTCTGCCTCTGTGTTTGGGGTGATGTCCACAAGCTCCTGATGGGAAGAAGCCAGGTGTGCCTCTGTGTTAGGGGTGATGTCCTCAACTTCCAGGTGGTAAGATACCGGGTCTGCCTCTGTGCTACGGGTTTTGTCAGCAACCTCCAGGTGGGAAGAAGCCAGGTGTGCCTCTGTGTTAGGGGTGATGTCCAAAACCACTATGTGGGAAGAAGCCGGGTCTTCCTCTCTGCTACAGGTGATGTCAACAACATCTAGGTGGGGAGAAGCTGGGTCAAACTCTGTGTTAGGGGTGAATCCCTCAACCTCCAGGTGGGCAGAAGCCGGGTCTTTCTCTGTGTTAGGGGTGATGTCCACAACCTCCGGGTGGGAAGAAGCTGGGTCTGCCTCTGTGTTATGTGGGATTTCCACAACCTCCAGGTGGGAAGAAGCCTGGTCTGCATCTGTGTTAGGGGTGACAATTAAAATCCTGATTGGCTCTACTACTACAAGGCACCAGGATGTCATGACAAAAGGCATCTGTCAGAGTGCTTTCTATGAGTGCTACTCACCTGCTTGGATATCAGCTGGTAGTGTGGCGGAGAAGGCCACCACTAGGACAGGGGGAACTCGAAGGGTGTCTGCAGTAGGCTGGAAGTAGCTTTTCACCTCGTCCGCCACAAAGGCACAGACAGAGCTCATAAAAAAAGGGGTCTTGAGGTCATCCAGGGAGAAGGACTGGCTGATTCTCCCGAGGATCGACCTCACAGAGTCAAAAGCAGCAGCCCGGGAGAAAGGGGTGTGAGGAGAAGAGGCCTTCAACGTGTTGGAGAGCTTCTCCCCTACGGCCACCACCATACTCACAGCCATCCCGCTTAGGAGGATGGGGTGATCTGAATGGCCTTCCTCTGGCTGAAGCCACAGGGCCAGGAGGATCCTAGGCACCAGCTCCACCACCACCTGGGATGGGCTGAGCAGGTTGCTACAGGGCTTATTGGACAGCTTGTCCAGAATGCTCCTCACAGCTCTCTCCACGATGATGTGGACCTTGGGGTCGCTGAAATCAACAAAAAGCAGCAGAGAAAGCTAAACGATGTGCAATGTTCACACAGAGAACACTGCCCTAGTTATTTTCTGCATAGCTCCAGATGTGTAGATGAATGGAGCAAGCTGTATGCAGGGCAATACATGGAACTCACATGTCAGCGCCAGCTGGAGAGGTGGTGTGCATAGAGCGGCGGAGCTTGCAGACAGCCTTGTGCTCCATGTCAATCATTTTTAGGCAGGTGTTTACTTCCCAGGTCTGCCGTAGGAAACAGGAAGTCCCATTAGTGTAATTTCACAACAGATATATTCTGCTGTACTGACTAGTTGTTGAAAGGCTAGAAAGGAGCTCACTGACTGATAGTCTAAGTCTCTAACTCTCATTCTCTTACCAGCCGAGCGAGTTCGTTCCCCTCCTCCAGGGTTTCCTTCCACACCCTTCAAATAAAACACAAAGCATTTCAACTTTCCTGGCTTCCTATTTATCTGTTGTTTATTTTACCCACACCTCCTGGAGTGCTGCTGGTGACAGAGAATGGCAGTGAAGGTGAGAGCTGACGTGGTACTCACCTCTCCCTAAGGGATTTTTTGCCCTGAGACACCAGCCAGTCGCTCATGTGCTCCATGGTGACATGGGGCGAGACCTGGCCTCGACTCTGGAGCAGCAGATAGTGGACCATGAACTTCTTCTGCAAGATGAGGTAAGGTGTGAGACCGTGCCACTAAAGACCATATAATGTGCTTTCAGAAGGGCCTCATTTCACAACTGCTCATGTCTCACAATTTGCAAGTGATATTAAAAACTCTTATGACCATCTTCTCTAAACTGTCTTGAAATAAAACTCTTGTTTTGGGATTAAATCTATCTCTTTTTTTCTGTGGTTACTTTTTTTGTGGGATGAATCTTACCTGTTTATTGTAATATGCTTCCTCCCAGCAGGCCTGCAGAGTCTGAAAATAAAGGCTGCTTCTACAGAATTCCTTTGAAGATAATTAAAACAATTATGCTTTATTAGGTACATTATGCACAGGCATTTACAGTATGCCAAAAGGAATATCTCCTAAGATTACCTTAGTGGGACCATAAGTGAACTCAGGAATGCTCCCAACCCTATCCATGGTCAGAGGGGGACGAAATGCAGCGCTATAAATATACGGGATGCTCTAGAGATAACAGGAATGACTTAAAGTCGCGAATGATCAATGCCTGTGGAGTCGTCCAATATGCTGCGCTGAGAATTGAGTTGTAGGCGATATTTGGATATGTTTGGCGCAATTTACATGTTTACATTCTATTGCCATGGAGAAATTGAGCTTCTAGAACCTGTTTTCTTCTATGTCTTTATTTCGTGAAATATTAAGATCTTTATTTTGTCATAATGTGTATATGAGGACGTTGGAGCCCGTTCCGATTCATGACGCGGTTATCCAGGTGCATGTTGCATAGACCTACTAATCCAACCTTGGTTTACAAGTTAAATTAAATTAGTATATATGCCTATACAAATCTATTGACCACATCCATTTAAATCAATGATTGTCAATTGAAAATGTGGTAGTTGTGTTATCCTGTTGTGCGTGTCAGGGCTCCTCTTAAGCACGTTATTCCAATATTTCCTAGAATTGACGCAGGTTACACTTTTGCAAAACTACTAGGTTAAAAATAAGAGCATGAATGACAATAAAGGTATGACTTGAATTATATGTGTAGTAGTGTGATGTTGTTCCCCTAGATTATGCACCAAATTGCACACAAGGACAGTTCAAGTAGGCCAGGTCAAGAGGGGATGTTAATAAGTTAATAATAATAATAATTCAATGTGGTTTCTTAATTTAATTAAAGCTGCATAGCTAATGTTATTTTTTGTGGTGTGCAAACATTTTTATGTATCTATATTGCAAATACACCTAATTGTAAAAGTTGTGTATATTTTGGTTTGGTCCATCGCGGGTTATCTGTATTTATGTACCCTCTTATTGTTCTCTTTTGCCTGACCTTCAACTAGCAAGGTATGTTGTCCTTGGCGCCGTAATTTGTCGATATAAAACTGTGGTAAAGTTACACAAAGTGCTGTTACGCAACTACAGGTTTTGTTACAATGTGGACAATATAACGATGTATGTTAACAACTTTCACCGAGCTCGCTAATTAGGGTACCTATTGTAACTCGGGAGTATTTGGGTCAGTGTTTGAGTGAGTTTCTATGTGCTCACGCAGGTGCCCGAGAGCTGTGGCTGCACCAAGGGCTAAGCTATTGTGTGTTGTCTCTTCGTGTACAGGTATGTCATTTATTTTGTCAGAATTATGTTGTATATCATTTTACTTGTATTGTATAGTGTGTTGTTAGGCACTGAATGTGTGCATGCAGCACCTGTTCATTTTTGCCTGACCTTCAACTAGCAAGGTGCCCGAGAGCTGTGGCTGCACCAAGAGCTAACATATTGTGTGTTGTCTCTTCGTGTGCAGGTCGAATAAAAATTATCCAACCATCAGCATTCCAGTTGTGGCAGTGTCCTAATTACGTGACCTGCCGACTGGTCAGCTCAAGCCGACCGCCGGAGCTGTGCATGTGGATGAGGTGCACGACATGCGCATGTGAATTTGTTGATGGCTTACTGTAAGTGAATATATACTGTAAACAGTGAAAGTGAATGTAGCATATTCATTAGATACAGGTATTCGTGCTTATTTGTATGTTTTGGATGAATTTGTTTATTGCATTAATTTTTTTTGGTATTTGAATGCACTAAATTACATTGTATTTTAGTGCTCTGTTGAGCCATGGAAGATTCTCAAATCCATAAGACGTGTTATGCTGTGGATTTTAGTGTGGGTAGAGGGAGGGGTGTCCTTCCATTTACACCAATTGTACATTCAGCTCCTGGGAGTAGAGCGTTTGCTAGTCCTGAGTTTGCAAACACTGGGAGGGGTAGGCTGTTTGTTCCACCTGACCAGGGTATCCCACCTCTGTCTTTTGATGTACCATCATCCACAGTACTCGGTGATAATGGGACGCCTCCGAGTCAGCTTAGTGACCTTATTAAGCAGATTGGTTCAGAGATAGGAGAATCTATCAGAGCGAGTTTACTGCAGCCTGGGGTTTCAAGTCTTTCTCCTGCCCGTCCCCCTCACCAACCCCAGCAGTTTCCCCTGCCTGAGCAGTGTGGGTCAACCTTTATTGATGCGTCCAAGCTGAATCTGGTTGTGAAGTCAGATGTTAGTGCTCCACCTCTTTTTAGGGGTGATGGCTCAGATAAGTACTCTGTCCTGGAGTGGGAGGAGTTAATGGAAGTCTACCTAGAGAAGAGGGGTTACACTGGGTCTGGGAATGTTGGGGAGGTGATGTCTAGGCTCATGGGGAGGGCACGTGATGTGACCAAAGTCTGGAAGCGTAACAACCTTGTTGTCACAGATGTTAAGGCGGTGTTCAGTGTTTTCAAGCAACACTTTGGGGATACTGTCTGCTCAGGTATGCCATTAGCTGATTTCTATTCAATCAAACCATATGCTAATGAGGGTCCAATAGATTTCTGGATTAGGCTTAACAAAGCTGCAGAGGCAGCCGAACAGTACCTTGTGAGTGAGGGCAGGACCTTACCCAATCAGTGCTCAGAGTTGGCAGTCATGTTTGTACGCAACTGTCCTGATAAAGAGTTGGCCCAAGTGTTCAAGAGCAAACCCATTCGTGACTGGACAGCCAGTGAGGTACAGGATCGGTTGGATGAACTGTTAAGGGAACGTAAAGCATGTAGAACACAACTTTCACAGCAGGTTGCTGCTGTTTTTGACTGCCCTCAGGAGGGAGTGGGTCCTGTGAAAAGACCTAATGTGTCATCTTTTTCTCAATGTGGCCGTGAACCAGACCAGGCATCATCTGTATCTGAGGGTGGGACATTAAATAAAATGTTGACTTTGTTAGAGAAGGCTCTGGTCAGCAATACTCAGCAATACTCAGTCTGTGAGTGGCACAGTGGTCTAAGGCACTACATCGCAGTGCTAGCTGTGCCACTAGAGATCCTGGTTTGAATCCAGGCTCTGTCGTAGCCGGCCGCGACCGGGAGACCCATGGGGCGGCGCACAATTGGACCAGCGTCGCCTAGGGTAGTGGCGGGAATGGCCGGCTCAGTTCGTAGTGCATGGTGTTTGCAACGCCAGGGTTGT
Source organism: Coregonus lavaretus (assembly GCF_964263955.1). Lineage (NCBI taxonomy): Eukaryota > Metazoa > Chordata > Actinopteri > Salmoniformes > Salmonidae > Coregonus > Coregonus lavaretus. The sequence goes on along the minus strand of NW_028156998.1, from coordinate 177,542 downwards.
GGGTTCGATTCCCACGGGGGGTATGAAAAAATAAAAATAACGTATGCACTAACTGTAAGTCGCTCTGGATAAAAGCGTCTGCTAAATGACTTAAACATGTTAAATGTAGAGGGCCCCGTAAACAGTTCCACAAACGTCAGCATGAGTGCGCTGACTGTGGAAGCACTAATCACTGGACCAAAGCTCACTGTCAGATGCACCAGCTGTGCGTCAAGTGCTTTTCTCCGGGCCACATGAGCTTTGACTGTAGTGAGGCTGGGCAGCGACAGAACCCTGGATGTGGACAGACTGGCAGGTCTCAGGAAAACTAGAAAGCCTCCGTTCTGAGGAGGGCAATGTGGGGCATTCTTATTTTTCCTCCACTGATGATGATATCCAATCTGTTTATTCTTACTTTTGTGAGTCAGTACCCAAGAACAACACAGTCATTTTTCAGAACACAATGAGAATTACTCAGAATGACAGTTTGTTTTACACCACTGTGCTAGTACAGGATAAAGTTGAGCTGAAGGGGATGTTAGATAGTGGGTCCATGGCTACTACTCTGCGCGCAGATATTGTACCTCGGTTGAGGGAGGCAGGAGTGGTAGAGGGGAACTTTCTAGCTCCTTCAGACATCATCCTGGTGGGTTGTGGTGGGAACAAACTAGCCCAGTGGGCATGTGTGACTTAAAAATGCAACTTTATGGCTTCTGTTATGTAGTCCCTTTGCTTATTGTTGATGGGCAGGTTGATGAACTCATTGTGGGAACTAATGTGTTGAAGTCTCTGATTAGACAGTGAGTTTCTATGTGCTCACGCAGGTGCCCGAGAGCTGTGGCTGCACCAAGGGCTAAGCTATTGTGTGTTGTCTCTTCGTGTACAGGTATGTCATTTATTTTGTCAGAATTATGTTGTATATCATTTTACTTGTATTGTATAGTGTGTTGTTAGGCACTGAATGTGTCCCCTGTCGGTCTGTCCCCCTGTCGGTCTGTCACCTGTTTTTCTGTCTGTGTCTCAGGAGCCAGAGTAAATGCCAAAGACAACAAGTGGCTCACTCCTCTGCACCGGGCCTTGGCTTCCTGCAGTGAGGTACGTGTACTGATACTGTCAGCCCTCACACACACTCCTGTGCATATGTGTTTGACTGTTAAGTGTGTTGTGATTTTTAAATGCACTTTAAACAAAGTTGAACATGATTTGTTCAACTTTGGACTGTGGTCCTCTGTAGCTCAGCTGGTAGAGCACGGCGCTTGTAACGCCAAGGTAGTGGGTTCGATCCCCGGGACCACCCATACACAAAAATGTATGCACGCACGACTGTAAGTCGCTTTGGATAAAAGCGTCTGTTAATGGCATATTATTATTATTATTTGAACTGTGTTCCTGTAGGAGGCTGTCCAGGTGTTATTGAAACACTCTGCTGATGTGAACGCCAGGGACAAGAACTGGCAAACGCCGCTCCACATCGCTGCGGCCAATAAGGCAGTCCGCTGTGCCGAGGCCCTGGTCCCTCTCCTCAGCAACGTGAACGTGTCAGACCGGGCCGGGCGCACGGCGCTGCACCATGCAGCCTTCAGTGGACACCAGGAGGTTAGCAATTAGCATGGACATGATTACACACTGTAGTCTACACTTTATACCTGTCCTATCCCCATGTTGAGCTTACTGTGCATCCGATTACTTACAATGGTTGAATGTAGGGCTGTGACAACCGTGACATTGACGGTTTTGGATGAAGAACACCATGAAAATAAAATTACCGTCAAAACCAAAAAGAAGTATGATTTTCTCTCCATAAAATGTTTTATCACCTTTATTTTAATGTAGATATACTTTATCCATAGCGGGAGTGTTAACTATTGATTATATGGTATTGTTTTGCTGACTTAGTTGGAGGAGATATAGACAGTTTAATAGATGGACTATCTTTTGATGCACCGCAATCACCAAATCTGCTCTATGCGCGAATAGGAGAGAATCTTTGAAGGTCAATTCAGGTTAATTGAAGGGGGGGGGTGAGGTGAAAAGTGGGGACCGGGGGTAACTATAGTACCTCTAGATCTATAGCCTACAGGCTGGGGGTGGGTGGGTAGCCTCTGACCTCTGACCTTCACCTCTGACCTTTTTCATTGTTACAGTAGATCAGAGGAGTGAGGTGAAAAAGATGGCTCTCATAGCAAAAAAAAAAACATAACAACCTGTTTGGGCACATTTCAGTTTCACACCTAACGACGATGGAGAACCAGATGACTTGGCCAGCCTGTTTGCAGAATATGCGCAAAACCCATAGGCTACCTACTAAGAATTCCAGCACCACAAACGGGACACCGATAAGTGGCGAGCACTGCCAGACACTGGAACTCGTTATTTAGTCATAGGAATGGTGCCTTTACGAACGGTGGAGAAACCCGCCTTCAAATAAATGCTCTGGAAATTTGACAGACTATACGAGTTACCGGGGAGAAAGTATTTGTCTCAAACAGCGGTCCCTACCTTGTTCAACAAGGTGAAGGGGGAGGTTCAGGCATGTCACGGTTTCGGCCGAGGCGGCTCCTCCTCCTTGTTCGGGCAGGTTTCGCCGGTCGTCGTCTCCGGAGTTCTAGCTGCCACCGCTCGATGTTTCTTGTTTGTTTGGTTTTGTCTGTTAGTCACACCTGTTTTGTGTTAGGTCTCATTTAGCACCCTATTTAGTTTCCTTGTTGTTAGGTTTGTGTTGTGTGTGATTGTTCGTGTCGTGGTTGCGCTACCCGTGTCGGTACGCTATTTTTCCTGAGCTTCCTCCTCGTTTTGTGAGGAGAGATTTACGCACCTGTGTGTGCGCTTGTATTTTACGCCTGTGTGCGTCTTTTGCCTCCGGGCTGTTTTGGATTAATTTTCGTGCTCAGTAAAGTCTTGTTGGACTTACCCTCTGCTGCCTGCGCCTGATTCTACACCACACCCATACACAGCACCGTGACAAGGCAGAGCTAAAGGACGTAGATTTGTTTATTTTTGCACTGAATATGGACATGTGGTCAAGTGTAAATATGACTCCTTACATGAACCTAACAGTGCACTATCTGACGAAAGACTGGACACTGAAATCCAACTGTTTGGAAACAACCTACATTCCGGAATTCCTTGACTGGGCCCTTGACGAAAATCTAATGTCCTGTATCGCCACAGACAACAGGGCCAACATTGTGGCTGAAGTGAGGCAACTGAACTGGCCTTGGCTAAATTGCTTTGGCCACAATCTCCATCTCGCTGTCACCATCAATGTGAAGCCAGAGCACAGGCCGTGTTCTAGGCCTATGTAGAACTCTGGTGGGCACTTTTTAGCAGAGCTGGCGATTTAAAAGAGGGACCTAGTAAGGCCCAGACCGAGCTGAACCTCCCAATTCACAACCTCATTCTTGTGAGAAATTAAGTTTTAATAACTAAGCTGTAATAACCATTTATAGGCTATTCAATGTTAAAAGAATAAGCTATGCAAAATTATTGTTCATGAATAATTGTAATTCAGATGCCCGAGCAAATAAACAAACAAAATAGGCTAGTTTCCTTGAATCACTTAATGTTGCATTACCATAGGCCCATTGTTTTATTTAGCCAATCATACTCTAATTAAACCACTGATTATAATGAGTTAATAATGAGAATATAGAACATATTCTGGGAATCCTACATGTTACGTGTGTATACTATACCAGAAAGCATGATCATTAGCTTCTTCTGGATTGTTTTAAATCGCGTAGCCTGTCGGAAGGCAGCGGGTGCGGCGAATAGGCTTCCAAATAGATGACTGTTGAGTTGTGAATGTCAGTGAAAGAGAGGCTCAACCAGGCATATCGCAATTTTTCAAAATACAATGGAGGGAAAACAGTTTGGAAAGCAATTGGCTTATTGCTTCAAAGAGAAGAAGATGAAAATACTAATGTCTTTTTAATGATCAAAATCCTCAACTTAATTGAGGGAACAGTATTATTGGCATCGGCTATATCCCCGGTGAGTGTGCATATTCACTGTCTTTATCACTGGGTCAGTGCCACTTGAAAGTCGTGTTGAAAAAGATTCTGCTAATCTCTCTAGTCATATAAAGTGTAGTAGAATTGCGTGATTTTAAAATAATAAAAGGCCACATTTTTCCAGTGAAAAGAAACCTACTCCACCACCCGCTGCATTGAACAGCCTGTGATTGAGTTATATTATTAGCCTAAATTATGACTATCCAATTTACTAATCACATTAGGAATAGTCAGCTATTTTACATAAGTTCCGAGCTGGTCATGGGTGCACTTCAGCCACGCTCAAGGTCCTAAACGATATTATAACCGCAATTGATAATAGACAGTACTGTGCAGCCGTCTTCATCGACCTGGCCAAGGCTTTCGACTCTGTCAACCACCGCATTCTTATTGGCAGACTAAATAGCCTTGGTTTCTCAAATGACTGCCTCGCCTGGTTCACCAACTACTTCTCAGATAGAGTTCAGTGTGTCAAATCGGAGGGCCTGTTGTCTGGACCTATGGCAGTCTCTATGGGGGTGCCACAGGGTTCAATTCTTGGGCCGACACTTTTCTCCGTGTATATCAATGATGTCGCTCTTGCTGCTGGTGACTCTCAGATCCACCTCTACGCAGACGACACCATTTTGTATACATCTGGCCCTTCATTGGACACTGTGTTAACAAACCTCCAAACGAGCTTCAATGCCATACAACACTCCTTCAGTAGCCTCCAACTGCTCTTAAACACTAGTAAAACTAAATGTATGCTTTTCAATCGAACGCTGCTGGCACCCGCCCACCCGACTAGAATCACCACTCTCGACGGGTATGACCTAGAGTATGTGGACAACTACAAATACCTAGGTGTCTGTTTAGACTGTAAACTCTCCTTCCAGACTCACATAAAGAATCTCCAATCCAAAGTTAAATCTAGAATCGGCTTCCTATTTCGCAAACAAAGCCTCCTTCACTCATGCTGCCAAACATGCCCTCGTAAAACTGACTATCCTACCGATCCTTGACTTCGGCGATGTCATTTACAAAATAGCCTCCAACACTCTACTCAGCAAACTGGATGTAGTCTATCACAGTGCCATCCGTTTTGTCTCCAAAGCCCCATACACTACCCACCACTGTGACCTGTACGCTCTTGTTGGCTGGTCCTCACTACATGTTCGTCGTCAAACCCACTGGCTCCAGGCCATCTATAAATCACTGCTAGGCAAATCCCCGCCTTATCTTAGCTCATTGGTCACCATAGCAGCACCCACCCGTAGTCTGCGCTCCAGCAGGTATATCTCACTGGTCATTCCCAAAGCCAACACCTCCTTTGGCCGCCATTCCTTCCAGTTCTCTGCTGCCAATGACTGGAACGAATTGCAAAAATCTCTGAAGCTGGAGACTCTTATCTCCCTCACTAACTTTAAGCATCAGTTGTCAGAGCACCTTACCGATCACTGCACCTGTACACAGCCCATCTGAAATTAGCCCACCCAACTACCTCATCCCTATATTGTTATTTATTTTGCTCTTTTGCACCCCGGTATCTCTATTTGCACATAATCTCTTGCACATCTAGCATTCCAGTGTTAATACTATTGTAATTATTTTGCACTATAGCCTATTTATTGCCTTACCTCCATAACTTGCTACATTTGCACACACTGTATATATATTTTCTGTTGTATTTTTGACTTTATGTTTTTTTACCCCAAATGTAACTCTGTGTTGTTTTTATCGCACTGCTTTGCTTTATCTTGGCCAGGTCGCAGTTGTAAATGAGAACTTGTTCTCAACTGGCTTACCTGGTTAAATAAAGGTGAACAATTTTTTTTTTTTTAAATAAGTTTGCAAATGTGATGATGCATGGAATGCTTGATATTTTTCATGGAGAAAATTAGCTTCCCCAAACTTGAGAGCAAGACTGGCCTAAACGCGCTAATGTTTTCCTTTGCTAATGTCCGTCCCGCCCCCCTGTCAGCTGTCAGTTTTGTCGATGACCACGTACATAAGACACGCCAATCACCGACACCTGAAGTTCCATGACCATCACAGCCCTAGTTGTATGCTTGAGTTTGTTCAGAGGAGGCTTTTAATAAAATCCGATCTGAGTGTGAAATGCCTTACTGAGGGTAAATGGAAGCTCCTCTTGTGCCCGGCTCAGCCTTATACAGTTTAAGGTACTTTACCGTATCCATTTCAGTAAGGCCAGATTGTCCAAATTCTACCCAAATATTGATGGTACATGTGACAGGTGTAAAAGCTCCTTGGCGGACTTGACCCACATGTTCTGGTCCTGTCCCCGTCTGGCAGATTATTTGTCCACTATTTAAAACCCTTTCTGAAGCATTTGATATAAAGTTGCAGCCTAGTGCAGAAATTGCTATTTTTGGAGTACCAAACAACAATCCTTCTCTGACCAATAGACAGCTAGATGCCATTGCCTTTGCCTCCATGTTAGCCCGCAGAAGGATTTTATTGGATTGGAAATCTATCAATCCTCCCTTAGCCTCTCTTTGGCTCAAAGATCTGAAGCTGTTCCTAAAATGAGAAAAAATGAAGTTACCATTCGAGGGTCAACCAACTCATTTTATTCCTCCTGGGACCCGATGATATCCTATTTTGAACAGCTCCAAACACTTCCTCCAGATTAGTACTCTTGGCCCCACCTTGAGATTACTGCTATATAGGCCTATAAAATCACTTAATCACCTGAAATTGTTAGGCTATTACATTTTTGCTTGAAGTAACGTTGTTGTATACTTTTGTTTTGTTTTCTGACATGTAACTCAATTACTTTCCCTTTCTTTTTAAATGTGTTTGGAGGCATTCTGGGGGGAGGGGGAGGTCAAAGGGGGACTAAAAGGGGAGAAATGTACCATGTCTTTACATGTTATCTTTCATTCATTGTGAATACAAAATATATAATTTTAAAGGGAAGGCTTTGAAGCCAGATTTAGCGGATTTTGCTGTTTAGTTTTCCTCAACCTGTGTTTTGTTTCTCTCTCCTCTCCCTGTTAGATGGTGAGGCTGCTTCTCTCCAGAGGAGCCAACATTAATGCCTTTGACAAGAAGGATCGCCGAGCAATCCACTGGGCTGCTTACATGGGTGATGAGTTTACCACATCATTTACATTCTGACTAATGTCCTTTATACCAATGAATGAATGAATGAATGGACTGTGTGTTAGTCTCACAGCTCAGCTGTATGAGCCACGTCTAGTGTGTTATTATGTCAGAATCATGTACTAAGTAGGTTGATTAGATGTTTTCAGTTGTACTAACATGATGTAGGTGTTGCTTATGGTGCTGTGTACCACTGTAAACTAATCTATCTCTCCCTCTCTCTGCCTATCTCTCTGTGTTTGTATCTCTGTTTCTCTCTTAACCCCCTTACTCTCTCTCTCTCTCTCTCTCTCTCTCTCTCTCTCTCTCTCTCTCTCTCTCTCTCTCTCTCTCTCTCTCTCTCTCTCTCTCTCTCTCTCTCTCTCTCTCTCTCTCTCTATTTATCCCTCCCCCTCTCTCTCTACCATAGGGCACATTGAGGTGGTGAAACTGCTGGCCTCTCATGGATCAGAGGTGTCCTGTAAAAACAAGAAGGCCTACACCCCTCTCCACTCTGCAGCCTCCAGTGGAATGATCAGTGTGGTCAAGTACCTCCTGGACCTTGGTGTGGATGTGAGTCAACACGCATTCAAATGTGTAGGGGGTTTTCATAATAGTAATGAAGAGAGAGAGGTTAGAGCCAGTGATTTGGACCAGGGGGTTTTCATAACCAAGTAATGAAGAGAGAGAGGTTGGACCAGGGGGTTTTCATAACCAAGTAATGAAGAGAGAGAGGTTGGACCAGGGGGTTTTCATAACCAAGTAATGAAGAGAGAGAGGTTGGACCAGGGGGTTTTCAGAACCAAGTAATGAAGAGAGAGAGGTTGGACCAGGGGGTTTTCATAACCAGGTAATGAAGAGAGAGAGGTTGGACCAGGGGGTTTTCATAACCAAGTAATGAAGAGAGAGAGGTTGGACCAGGGGGTTTTCATAACCAAGTAATGAAGAGAGAGAGGTTGGACCAGGGGGTTTTCAGAACCAAGTAATTTACATTTACATTTTAGTCATTTAGCAGACGCTCTTATCCAGAGCGACTACAAACACCCTATAGCCAGTGGGATAACCACTTTACAATTATACTTGTTTTTTTTATTGTTTTTTTGGGGGGGGGGGGTAGAAGGATTACTTTATCCTATCCCAGGTGTTCCTTAAAGAGGTGGGGTTTCAAATGTCTCCGGAAGGTGGTGAGTGACTCCGCTGTCCTGGCGTCGTGAGGGAGCTTGTTCCACCATTGGGGTGCCAGAGCAGCGAACAGCTTTGACTGGGCTGAGCGGGAACTATGCTTCCGCAGAGGAAGGGGAGCCAGCAGGCCAGAGGTGGATGAACGCAATGCCCTCGCCTGGGTGTAAGGACTGATCAGAGCCTGAAGGTACGGAGGTGCCGTTCCCCTCACTGCTCCATAGGCAAGCACCATGGTCTTGTAACGGATGCGAGCTTCAACTGGAAGCCAGTGGAGTGTGCGGAGGAGGGGGGTGACGTGAGAGAACTTGGGAAGGTTGAACACCAGACGGGCTGCGGCATTCTGGATGAGTTGTAGGGGTTTAATGGCACAGGCAGGGAGCCCAGCCAACAGCGAGTTGCAGTAATCCAGACGGGAGATGACAAGTGCCTGGATTAGGACCTGTGCCGCTTCCTGTGTAAGGCAGGGTCGTACTCTCCGAATGTTGTAGAGCATGAACCTGCAGGATCGGGTCACCGCCTTGATGTTGGCGGAGAACGACAGGGTGTTGTCCAGGGTCACGCCAAGGCTCTTCGCACTCTGGGAGGAGGACACAACGGAGTTGTCAACCGTGAATGCGAGATCATGGAACGGGCAGTCCTTCCCCGGGAGGAAGAGCAGCTCCGTCTTGCCAGGGTTCAGCTTGAGGTGGTGATCCGTCATCCATACTGATATGTCGGCCAGACATGCAGAGATGCGATTCGCCACCTGGTTATCAGAAGGGGGAAAGGAGAAGATTAGTTTGTATCGTCAGCGTAGCAATGATAGGAGAGGCCATGTGAGGATATGACAGAGCCAAGTGACTTGGTGTATAGGGAGAAAAGGAGAGGGCCTAGAACTGAGCCCTGGGGGACACCAGTGGTGAGAGCACGTGGTGCGGAGACAGCTTCTCGCCACGCCACTTGGTAGGAGCGACCGGTCAGGTAGGACGCAATCCAGGAGTGAGCCGCGCCGGAGATGCCCAGCTCGGAGAGGGTGGAGAGGAGGATCTGAGAAGGACCTAGACCTAGGATCTAGAAGGACAAGAGCAGAGGAGAGAGAGTTAGCTTTAGCAGTGCGGAGAGCCTCCGTGACACAGAGAAGAGCAGTCTCAGTTGAATGACCAGTCCTGAAACCTGACTGGTTTGGATCAAGAAGGTCATTCTGAGAGAGATAGCAAGAGAGTTGGCTAAAGACGCCACGCTCAATAGTTTTGGAAAGAAAAGAAAGAAGGGATACTGGTCTGTAGTTGTTGACATCAGTGGGATCGAGTGTTGGTTTTTTGAGAAGGGGTGCAACTCTCGCTCTCTTGAAGACGGAAGGGACATGGCCAGCGGTCAAGGATGAGTTGATCAGCGAGGTGAGGTAGGGGAGAAGGTCACCGGAGATGGTCTGGAGAAGAGAGGAGGGGATGGGGTCAAGCGGGCAGGTTGTTGGGCGGCCTGCAGTCACTAGTTGCAAGATTTTATCTGGAGAGAGAGGGGAGAAAGAAGTCAAAGCATAGGGTAGGGCAGTGTGAGCAGGACCAGCAGTGTCATTAGACTTAACAAACGAGGATCGGATGTCGTCAACCTTTTTTTCAAAGTGGTTGACAAAGTCATCCACAGAGAGAGAGGAGGGGGGGGGGGGGGGAGGATTCAGGAGGGAGGAAAATGTGGCAAAGAGCTTCCTAGGGTTAGAGGCAGATGCTTGGAATTTAGAGTGGTAGAAAGTGGCCTTAGCAGCAGAAACAGATGAAGAAAATGTAGAGAGGAGGGAGTGAAAAGATGCCAGGTCGGCAGGGAGTCTAGTTTTCTTCCATTTCCGCTCAGCTGCCCGGAGCTCTGTTCTGTGAGCTCGCAATGAGTCATCAAGCCACAGAGCTGGAGGGGAGGACCGAGCCGGCCGGGAGGATAGGGGACACAGGGAGTCAAAGGATGCAGAAAGGGAGGAGAGGAGGGTTGAGGAGGCAGAATCAGGAGATTGGAGGGAGAAGGATTGAGCAGAGGGAAGAGATGATAGGATGGAAGAGGAGAGAGTAGTGGGAGAGAGAGAGTGAAGGTTGCGGCGGCGCGTTACCATCTGTGTAGGGGCAGAGTGAGTAGTGTTGGAGGAGAGCGAGAGAGAAAAGGATACAAAGTAGTGGTCGGAGACATGGAGGGGAGTTGCAGTGAGATTAGTAGAAGAGCAACATCTAGTAAAGATGAAGTCAAGCGTATTGCCTGCCTTGTGAGTGGGGGGGATGGTGAGAGGGTGAGGTCAAAAGAGGAGAGGAGTGGAAAGAAGGAGGCAGAGAGAAATGAGTCAAATGTAGACGTGGGGAGGTTGAAATCCCCCAAAACTGTGAAGGGTGAGCCATCCTCAGGAAAGGAACTTATCAAGGCGTCAAGCTCATTGATGAACTCTCCAAGGGAACCTGGAGGGCGATAGATGACAAGGATATTAAGCTTAAATGGGCTAGTGACTGTGACAGCGTGGAATTCAAATGAGGAGATAGACAGATGGGTTAGGGGAAAAATTGAGAATGACCACTTGGGAGAGATGAGGATTCCTGTGCCACCACCCCTCTGACCAGATGCTCTCGGGGTATGCGAGAACACATGGTCAGACGAGGAGAGGGCAGTAGGAGTAGCAGTGTTTTCAGTGGTAATCCATGTTTCCGTCAGTGCCAGGAAGTCGAGGGACTGGAGGGTGGCATAGGCTGGGATGAAGTCAGCCTTGTTGGCGGCAGAACGGCAGTTCCAGAGGCTGCCTGAGGTGTGTGGTGCGTGCAGGGACCACCAGGTTAGAGAGGCAGCAGCCACGCGGTGTGGGGCGTTTGTGTAGCCTGTGCGGAGAGGAGAGAACAGGGATAGGCAGAGGCATAGTTGACAGGCTGCAGCAGATGGCTACAATAATGCAGAGGAGATCGGGATGAAATGAACTAAACATCAGGGAAAGGAGAGAGCAGGCCTCCCTCACCAAAAAAAAATATATATATATATAACTCTCCCAACTTCCACCTCAGAAACTATAATTGTTTCACTGAACCACCCGAGTAAAACTCTCCCAACTTCCACTTTAGAAATTAGAATTGTTGTAAACTACAGCAGACTGTTATCAGTAGCTATAATTAAGTACAGCAGCTACCAACCACCTAACGTTAATGCCTCGGATGAGGTTAGAAAAACAGCTGAATGGTAGCAGCTAGCTGGCTCAATCACAGGTACTCTTAACCATGAAATAACATTGGAAACAATTAACCATAGTTGCAAAGAGTTACCAGTAGCTACCCGCTAGCTAGCTAGCTAGCTTTGTTGGTCCAAGTAGTGGGTAGGCTAGCCTCGTGCTTCGCCGGAGTCCGCCGAATACAGTCCTTACCTACAATAATTACCTACAATAACCTTCAATAACTACCTGAGTAAGCTACCTATAATACCAAATTACAATACCTACCTACAATCTAAATACATGGTTTAAGCTTAACTCAACACCATATAAGAAGCCAAGCTTACCTTTCATAACGCAGCAACGATTAAACGTTGGGTAGCTAGCACAAAGATATTGTATTTAGCTACCACAGCCTGCTGGTAGTGTTGGCTGGCTAGCAATGGCTACTGTGTTGACTTTGTTTGAAAAACGGCGTCGCTGCGAACGAATGTAGCTGGCTAAAAGGATATTGTTTTTAGTTGCAACCGTTGCTATTAGCAACTCACCAGCTAATCCAGGAGGTGAGTTAGCTAGCTAGCTTAGTAATGAAGAGAGAGAGGTTGGACCAAGGGGTTTTCATAACCAAGTGATGAAGAGAGAGAGGTTGGACCAGGGGGTTTTCATAACCAAGTAATGAAGAGAGAGAGGTTGGACCAGGGGGTTTTCAGAACCAAGTAATGAAGAGAGAGAGGTTGGACCAGGGGGTTTTCATAACCAAGTAATGAAGAGAGAGAGGTTGGACCAGGGGTTTTTCAGAACCAAGTAATGAAGAGAGAGAGGTTGGACCAGGGGGTTTTCATAACCAAGTAATGAAGAGAGAGAGGTTGGACCAGGGGTTTTTCAGAACCAAGTAATGAAGAGAGAGAGGTTGGACCAGGGGGTTTTCATAACCAAGTAATGAAGAGAGAGAGGTTGGACCAGGGGGTTTTCATAACCAAGTAATGAAGAGAGAGAGGTTGGACCAGGGGGTTTTCATAACCAAGTAATGAAGAGAGAGAGGTTGGACCAGGGGGTTTTCAGAACCAAGTAATGAAGAGAGAGAGGTTGGACCAGGGGGTTTTCAGAACCAAGTAATGAAGAGAGAGAGGTTGGACCAGGGGGTTTTCATAACCAAGTAATGAAGAGAGAGAGGTTGGACCAGGGGTTTTTCAGAACCAAGTAATGAAGAGAGAGAGGTTGGACCAGGGGGTTTTCAGAACCAAGTAATGAAGAGAGAGAGGTTGGACCAGGGGTTTTTCATAACCAAGTAATGAAGAGAGAGAGGTTGGACCAGGGTTTTTTCAGAACCAAGTAATGAAGAGAGAGAGGTTGGACCAGGGTGTTTTCAGAACCAAGTAATGAAGAGAGAGAGGTTGGACCAGGGGTTTTTCAGAACCAAGTAATGAAGAGAGAGAGGTTGGACCAGGGGGTTTTCATAACCAAGTAATGAAGAGAGAGAGGTTGGACCAGGGGGTTTTCATAACCAAGTAATGAAGAGAGAGAGGTTGGACCAGGGTGTTTTCAGAACCAAGTAATGAAGAGAGAGAGGTTGGACCAGGGGTTTTTCAGAACCAAGTAATGAAGAGAGAGAGGTTGGACCAGGGGGTTTTCATAACCAAGTAATGAAGAGAGAGAGGTTGGACCAGGGGTTTTTCAGAACCAAGTAATGAAGAGAGAGAGGTTGGACCAGGGGGTTTTCATAACCAAGTAATGAAGAGAGAGAGGTTGGACCAGGGGGTTTTCATAACCAAGTAATGAAGAGAGAGAGGTTGGACCAGGGGGTTTTCATAACCAAGTAATGAAGAGAGAGAGGTTGGACCAGGGGGTTTTCAGAACCAAGTAATGAAGAGAGAGAGGTTGGACCAGGGGGTTTTCATAACCAAGTAATGAAGAGAGAGAGGTTGGACCAGGGGTTTTTCAGAACCAAGTAATGAAGAGAGAGAGGTTGGACCAGGGGGTTTTCAGAACCAAGTAATGAAGAGAGAGAGGTTGGACCAGGGGTTTTTCATAACCAAGTAATGAAGAGAGAGAGGTTGGACCAGGGTTTTTTCAGAACCAAGTAATGAAGAGAGAGAGGTTGGACCAGGGTGTTTTCAGAACCAAGTAATGAAGAGAGAGAGGTTGGACCAGGGGTTTTTCAGAACCAAGTAATGAAGAGAGAGAGGTTGGACCAGGGGGTTTTCATAACCAAGTAATGAAGAGAGAGAGGTTGGACCAGGGGGTTTTCATAACCAAGTAATGAAGAGAGAGAGGTTGGACCAGGGTGTTTTCAGAACCAAGTAATGAAGAGAGAGAGGTTGGACCAGGGGGATTTCATAACCAAGTAATGAAGAGAGAGAGGTTGGACCAGGGGGTTTTCATAACCAAGTAATGAAGAGAGAGAGGTTGGACCAGGGGGTTTTCATAACCAAGTAATGAAGAGAGAGAGGTTGGACCAGGGGGTTTTCATAACCAAGTAATGAAGAGAGAGAGGTTGGACCAGGGGGTTTTCATAACCAAGCAATGAAGAGAGAGAGGTTGGACCAGGGTTTTTTCAGAACCAAGTAATGAAGAAAGAGAGGTTGGACCAGGGGGTTTTCATAACCAAGTAATGAAGAGAGAGAGGTTGGACCAGGGGTTTTTCAGAACCAAGTAATGAAGAGAGAGAGGTTGGACCAGGGGGTTTTCAGAACCAAGTAATGAAGAGAGAGAGGTTGGACCAGGGGGTTTTCAGAACCAAGTGACCTGATCAGGAATGTATTGTTTTGTTCTCTCCCCCCCCCCCCCCTCTCTCTCTCTCTCCACTCTTTTCCCTCCCTTGCTCCCTCCAGATAAATTAGCCCAATGGGTACGGTAACACCCCCCTCCACGTGGCATGCTACAACGGGCATGATGTGGTGGTGAATGAGCTGATCGAGTGTGGCGCCAACGTGAACCAGGTGTACGAGAAGGGTTTCGCCCCACTCCACTTCACGGCCGCCTCGCGCCATGGGGCGCTCTGCCTGGAGCTGCTGGTGGGCAACAGGGCCCTGGTCAACATCAAGGTGAGGAGACCGGATGACCAACACTGTGTCTGAACTAAATAACACCCTATTCCCTATGTAGTGCACTACTTTTGACCAGGGGCCCATAGAGCAAGGAGCCGTGATGACACTGCCTGTGTCCCAAATGGCACCCTGTTCCCTTTATTAGTACACTACTTTGGTTCAAAAAGTAGTGTACTTATAAATAGGGTGCCATTTGGGACGCACACACTGACGCAGCACATGGCTTAGTATTTGGCCCTGGTCTACATTCAAATACCAATGGAATAGGCCTAACAATGCAAACTAAATGCCATCAAGCGCTCCTCCAATACGTGTTTGATTTTGCCTGTGGTCAGCAGCACAGACTGCCGTGTGAACCATCTTTGTCTTTCTATCTGCCGAGTAAAGATGGAAAGACCCCCCTCCACATGACGGCCATCCACGGACGCTTCTCCAGATCTCAAGCCATCATCCAGAATGGTGAGTCGCTGTGAATGCTCTCAACTGAATATATATGAACCAGTAGGCTCTTCAGCATTGTCTTTTGTCTTCAAACCATGATTCACTGGCACAGAGCAATGTTACTTGCAATGTGGTTGAACATGAAGCTTCATGAGGCCTCTAGGGTCAAGTGGTTGACGTGTGTGTGTGTCTGTGTGTGTGTATGTGTGTGTGTCTGTGTGTGTCTGTGTGTGTCTGTGTGTGTCTGTGTGTGTGTGTGTGTGTGTTCTGTAGGTGCTGAGATCGACTGTGAAGAAAAGAATGGAAACACACCTCTGCACATCTCTGCTCGCTACGGCCATGAGTTACTCATCAATACACTCATCACGAACGGAGCTGACACAGCCAAGTGAGAACACACACAGTTTCCAGCAAAAATGCAACATGCATCTGCAATTCTGTCATTGACCGAATTCCCGCTTGGAGACTATGCTCAACACATTGTGGTGTGTGGGGGGTTGATAGACAGGGCATTGCAGCATGCTGATGTGTTGATCTGCTGTGGGGTTTAATGAGGACTGTGATGTGGTGCTGTTTCCAATCTTAGCTGAATCAACTGTAAGTCGCTCTGGATAAGAGTGTCTGCTTAAAGTCTAAAATGTAAAAATGTGTTGCAGGCGAGGCGTCCATGGGATGTTCCGCCTCCACCTGTCTGCTCTCAGTGGGTTCTCTGACTGCTGTCGGAAGCTCCTCTCATCAGGCTTTGATATAGACACCCCTGACGACTTTGGAAGGACCTGTTTACATGCTGCAGCAGCTGTTGGGTGAGTGGACTGGTCCAGGCTTTACACCAAGGAATATTTAGTTCATGAACTGGAAAGCCACCAGAAAGAACAAACACATATTCACACTCTTACATTTCACATTGTTTAGCAGTATAAAAAAATCGTATAGATCATTAGTGCAGTATAATTTCTGTATAATGTGGTTCCATGCCATGGTGGTATTGACTTGCGCTCTGGTCTAAATTGTCTTTATATCTTCTTGAAAGAGAAGAGAAACCTGCAAACTGCTCTTGCTAGTATCACTTTTTATTATTGCTTTTATTAGCATTATAAAAACAGTGATACTAGCAAGAGCAGTGTACGGGTTTCTCTTTTCTTTAAGGTTCTCATTGTTACCATCCACCTGATAGCTCAGATGTGAAAGGGCCTTTCTGAACTTGATATCTTGTTACCATCCACCTGATAGCTCAGATGTACGAGAGCCTTTCTGAACTTGATATCTTGTTACCATCCACCTGATAGCTCAGATGTACGAGAGCCTTTCTGAACTTGATATCTTGTTACCATTCACCTGATAGCTCAGATGTACGAGGGCCTTTCTGAACTTGATATCTTGTTACCAGGAACCTGGACTGTCTGAATCTGCTGCTCAACACAGGGGCAGACTTCAACAGAAAGGACAGCTTCGGAAGGTCTGTCTGTGGCATCAAATAACTTTCATATGTGATCTTTATGATAATGGGGAATATAGTATAGGGGCATATAGGAATTATTATGGGAAATATTGTGCGGCAGGTAGCCTAGCGGTTAAGAGCGTTGGGTCAGTAACCGAAAGGTTGCTGGTTCAAATCCCCTAGCTGACTAGGTGAAAAATGTGTCTATGTGCACTGCAGCAAGGCACTTAACCCTAATTGCTCCTGTAAGTCGCACTGGATAAGAGTGTCTGCTAAATGATGTAAATGTAAATGTTTTACAGCTCCAATAAGTTGTTTCTGTTGTTGATGTTGAATGGTTTCTGTGCGTTCTTCTAGGAGTCCTCTGCATTATGCGGCAGCCAATTGTAACTACCAGTGTCTGTTTGCCTTGGTGGGGTCTGGGGCCAGTGTGAACGATCTGGATAAAAGGGGTTGCACCCCGCTCCACTACGCTGCTGCCTCCGACACAGACGGAAAGTACGTCTCACACCTCTCTTACTGTTGTGTGTGTTGTGGTGCCATGACCTTTCACATTTCACTGTAGTCTGGAGAGTATGTTGTGGTGCCATGACCTTTCACATTTCACTGTAGTCTGGAGAGTATGTTGTGGTGCCATGACCTTTCACATTTCACTGTAGTCTGGAGAGTATGTTGTGGTGCCATGACCTTTCACATTTCACTGTAGTCTGGAGAGTATGTTGTGGTGCCATGACCTTTCACATTTCACTGTAGTCTGGAGAGTATGTTGTGGTGCCATGACCTTTCACATTTCACTGTAGTCTGGAGAGTATGTTGTGGTGCCATGACCTTTCACATTTCACTGTAGTCTGGAGAGTATGTTGTGGTGCCATGACCTTTCACATTTCACTGTAGTCTAGAGTATGTTGTTGGCCGTGTTTGAATACATACTAGTGTTAAATCTGCAGTGTGAAAGCTTGGCCACGTCTCCTTTGGGAAAGTGTCTCTGCTTGCTTATCTGTCTGTCTTGATGTTGGTATAATGATTAGTGAACTCTTGACCTCTGACCTCTAGGTGTCTGGAATATTTGCTGCGAAACGACGCTAACCCAGGGATCAGGGACAATCAGGGCTACAACGCAGTCCATTACGCGTCTGCGTACGGACACCGCCTCTGTCTGGAGCTGGTGAGTCAGAACCACAGGGGACTAGACGCCCTGCATTCACAGACCATTTTGTCTGCGTCCCAAATGGATGTAGGGCCCATAGGGCTCTGGTCAAAAGTAATGCACTATATAGGGAATAGGGTGCCATTTGGGACAGACGTTGATATTCAGTAGGTTTTAAGGTGTGGTTGCATGTTTGTCGTGGCCGCATCGTCACTCTTGATGTTCTTTTTCCAGATTGCAAGTGAAACACCTTTAGATGTGGTAAGTACCAGTTGGTTACTTTTCCTCACACTAGCTTGTTTAAGATACGAATGCAACACCCCAGTATGTCTGCAGGGGCTGGTCACTGAGATTTACAACATGAAACATGCTACTAGACTAACCTTCAAAGTAAATATGTTACAAGTCTAAACTGGCCCGTCCTTGTCTTTCCCCAGCTAATGGAAACCTCAGGGACAGACATCCTGAACGACTCTGATGTCAGAGCTCCCATCAGCCCCCTACACTTAGCTGTGAGTAAAGCCTACCTGCTCCTGTAGGGGTCTCGCCACATGACAAATGGCACCCTATTCCCTATTTAGTGCACTACTTTTGACCAGAACCTTATGGGCCCAGATCAAAAGTACTGCACTACATGGGAAATAGGGTGCTATCTGGGATGCAGGCATGGTGTTGTTTTTCCACGAAAAGTTGATTGTCCAGACACTCACACACCATGTTCCTATCTGTTCCTGATTAGTGTAAAATACATGCATATTTTGACACGGTGATGATGAGGATGATTTCCTTATTTTGCCATTTGAGTTAATCAACCTCCAACAGAGGAGTAGTAGTGTGTTTGTTTCTAAATCTCACGCTTGGCAGGGACCTTCGATGTTGATGCTGGGCGGGAGAAAAAATGGGCACCCGATTTGAGAGACACTGGTCTACTTTAGAGGTCTAGGACTGTTTCTGTTCAGGCATACCACTGGTCTACTATAGGACATTGATTATATTAAGAGTGTATATCTGTTCAGGCATACCACTGGTCTACTATAGGACATTGATTATATTAGGAGTGTATTTCTGTTCAGGCGCACCACTGGTCTACTATAGGACATTGATTATATTAGGAGTGTATATCTGTTCTGGCATACCACTGGTCTACTATAGGACATTGATTATATTAGGAGTGTATATCTGTTCTGGCATACCACTGGTCTACTATAGGACATTGATTATATTAGGAGTGTATATCTGTTCTGGCATACCACTGGTCTACTATAGGACATTGATTATATTAGGAGTGTATATCTGTTCTGGCATACCACTGGTCTACTATAGGACATTGATTATATTAGGAGTGTATATCTGTTCTGGCATACTACTGGTCTACTATAGGACATTGATTATATTAGGAGTGTATATCTGTTCTGGCATACCACTGGTCTACTATAGGACATTGATTATATTAGGAGTGTATATCTGTTCAGGCATACCACTGGTCTACTATAGGACATTGATTATATTAGGAGTGTATATCTGTTCTGGCATACCACTGGTCTACTATAGGACATTGATTATATTAGGAGTGTATATCTGTTCTGGCATACCACTGGTCTACTATAGGACATTGATTATATTAGGAGTGTATATCTGTTCAGGCATACCACTGGTCTACTATAGGACATTGATTATATTAGGAGTGTATATCTGTTCAGGCATACCACTGGTCTACTATAGGACATTGATTATATTAGGAGTGTATATCTGTTCAGGCATACCACTGGACTTTGCTTCAGACTGTGTGTTTGTTTCCATTCAGGCGTACCACGGCCACCACCATGCTATGGAGGTCCTGGTTCAGTCTCTGCTGGATCTAGACGTGAGGAACAGCCAGGGGCGCACCCCTCTGGACCTGAATGCCTTTAAAGGCCATGTGGAGTGTGTTGACGTCCTCATCAACCAGGGAGCCTCCATCCTGGTTAAAGACTTCACCCTGAAGAGGACCCCCATCCACGCTGCAGGTACGCATAGGATATCACGTAAGACCTAGAGATTCTGTAATTCAAAAGTTTTCCTTACCAAGATGGACATTTGTTTGGTCATGTTGCTAGGACGCCAATGTCCACTCTAGGGATATTATATAGCATAGTGTGAAAATGCCCACTACACACTGATCTAAGGTCATTTTTTGTCATTATTGCTGAGGATCTGGGGAGGGTAAGCTGATCCTAGATCAGTGCACAGGGGGACTTCTATCCAGAGCCAGGTACACAGCTAGCAGGTGACAGGCTTCGAGGGCCTCAGCCCCAAAATGTTTTATTATCTGCTGTGTTAACATCATGAGGATGTCATCTACCAATACCACTGTTCTAGAAATCTGTCTGTTCATGTGAAGGTAATAGTCGTCCAGCAATCAGCTCATATCCTCTCTGTTTAGCCTCCTCTAGCTACCAACGGTCAATCATCTCACATTCTTATATCCTCTCTGTTTATCCTCCTCTAGCTACCAACGGTCATTCGGAGTGTTTGCGTTTGCTGATTGGAAATGCTGACCTCCAGAGTGCAGTGGACGTTCAAGACGGGAATGGACAGTAAGTCAATTGGGTTTTGGATACAATTCCTGAAATAAAGAGATTTTGACACTAGGTCTACGTCCCAAATGGCACCCTATGCCCTACTTGGTGCACTACTTTAAACCAGAACCCTATGGGCTCGGGTCAAAAGTAGTGTACCATATAGGGAATAGGTTGCCATTTGGGACTCAGCCTGGTTATTACCAGTTTGTAATATGACCTTGTTGTCTTGTGTATCAGAACCCCTCTGATGCTGTCGGTGCTGAGCGGACACACAGACTGTGTGTACTCACTGCTCAACAAGGGAGCCAGCGTAGAAGCCAAAGACAAGTGGGGCAGAACAGCGCTACACAGAGGGGTGAGGAGGAGAGCTGGCTGTATACGCTCACACACAGAAAGAGACGGGGAGGCTCAAATATACATATTATCTTCAGAAAAGTAGTTGTCCATGGGTAGTGGTGTATTCATCCCTGTAGGGGGACCTGCCTCCAGACATCATTTGTAATAATTGATGATTCATTATTATATCATTGATTATTAGTTATTCAAATCCATTCTTGTCTCCCCGCCCTTCCTCCCAGGCGTTGACGGGTTATGAGGAGTGTGTGGAGGCCCTGCTGCAGCACAGCGCCAGCTTCCTGGTTCGGGACTGTAAGGGGCGGACCCCTGTCCACCTGGCGGCGGCATCCAGACACATCGGGGTGCTGGGGGGGCTCCTACACGCCGCCCAGTCAGTGGAGACCCTCCCCGTCATCACAGACAACCAGGGCTACACGCCACTACACTGGGCCTGCTACAACGGTACGTACTGGACTAACGGAACACTAGATCTTTTCTGATTTTCTCTCTTCAGCACCGTAAACATGTCCCTGAATTAGGCAGGCCATACAACTAGGGGTGTAACGATTCGATTTGTATCACGATTCGTGGTTGTCGATACGATTCAAGGACGATATTGGTTCATTTAGAACGATACGATCCGAAACGATTCAGTGACTTGAAATCGATTCAGTAACCTTTTAGCCAAAAATTCAACCAGTGTGACTGAAATAAATACCTGGATACTGGACAGTGCAGGTGAAGTTTCCTAGATTCCTGTTCCTTGTAAGGACCGCAATGGTGGCTTGATAATTTCTCGCTCGTCGGCTTCTCCTCTGTCGTCCGCCATGCTATGTTTTGTTGTCTTTGCGCCTTTGCGCTGCTGCTGGCGTGGGGCGATGACGTCACGGATAGGCAGACTGAATCGAGTAATGTTTAAAGCCTTTATCATTAAAAGTGCTAAGAAAAAACATCCATATAAAGTCTGACGTGCTTAAATCCAATGGGTTATTTCCTAGTATCGATACAATCGATTTATTACATTTTAAAACGATGTTAGAGTGATATATGTTGTCCAAAAGGCCAACTCACCGAGCACAGATCGATGTAGTTGGATCATAGGAATATAAATCGATACATCGATGTAGTAGATGGATCGTTACACCCCTACATACAACGGTACGTACTGACTAACTGGACTGTAGCTCTGTTCTCTCCTCCATGAAGTGTACACTCATTCACTCCCTCTTGTGGCTTGAAAAGCATTCGATTGGTGTGGACGGAGCCATGTGGGGGAATGAACAAGACTACAACAGAATTAGGGGTTATGACTCTCAGTGGAGGACCTTACACTGAAACAGGACTTTGTCAGGGATTGACATAGCATATGTTGTAGCTAAAACATATTTTGTGACTTCACCATTGTCAGATGTGTAGCTTTCTCTGAGAGTATTGTTGTGGTCTGCAGCGACGTCATCTTTTTCCGGTATGAATCAATCTTCCACTAGGCCATGACACGTGTGTAGAGGTGCTGCTGGAACAGGAGGTTTTCCACAAGACCGAGGGCAACTCGTTCAGCCCCCTCCACTGAGCTGTGATCAATGACAACGAGGGGGCTGCAGAGATGCTGATTGACACTCTGGGGCCGGCCATTGTCAACGCCACTGACACCAAGAACCGGTAACTACAGCACATGACAAAGTCCTTTTCTTCTGGAGAATAATGTTGTCTTGGGAATAAAATGACCTCTGGGGTTGGATGAGGGATTGTAGATTACTTTTAATACATCTATTAGTGATTTTATATTTCTATGGTATAAACAGGGTTAATTGAACAAACTTGTTTACAACAGTCCTACATGATATCGGTGAAATAAGTTTCCTCTCTCTCCAGGACCCCCCTGCATGCGGCGGCTTTCACGGACCACGTGGAGTGTCTTCAGCTGCTGCTAGGCCACAACGCCCAGGTCAACTCCCCCGATGCCTCCGGGAAGACCTCCCTCATGATGGCTGCTGAGAACGGACAAACCAACGCTGTCGGTACGCAGCCCCCTCTCCTCCGCTTTGCCTCGCCCAGCCGGCTTAAGTTCAACATGTCTGTTTTACATTTTAATAAGTCGCTTAATTTCCTAATTGAGTTTCTTTATGTTTCTCTGTCTGTGTCAGAGCTGTTGGTGAGCAGTGCCAAAGCAGAGCTCACCCTGCAGGATGCAGTCAAGAACACTGCTCTTCATCTGGCCTGCAGTAAGGTGAGCATCCCCACATGAAGATGACGTTCATCTGAACAGTTGGCTCTCTCTGGTTGAAATTTTGGTCTGACATGTTTGACTCTGGTTTTTAAAGGGGCATGAAACCAGTGCTTTGTTGATATTGGAGAAGATTACAGACAGGAACCTCATCAACTCGACTAACGCAGCCTTACAGACGTACGTATGGTTCAGCTGTATTAATTGGGCCAGAAGAATTAGAAGAAGTGCACTATATAGGGAATAGTCTGGCATTTGGGAGGTATCCTCATTTGCTGCTGGCTAATCTGACGGTACTTTCTCCTCAGGCCGTTACACGTTGCAGCCAGAAATGGTCTGACGGTGGTGGTTCAGGAGCTACTAGTGTGCTCGCAGTCGATGAGAATGGTAAGATCCATAACGCTAACACCGTTTTCTTCTGTACTTCTCTTCTCAATGTGTCCACAAATGTTTCTCTCTAGTCCACTGCTTGGTTATTGTCTTAACTTTGTATCTCCTAGCCTGGTGTTATTTCATGTTTTTCACCAAAAGTGTTATAGTAAACGGTGATGCTCCTGAAGTGACCCTCTGCTGTTCTGTTTGAACCCCTCAGGTTACACGCCTGCCTTGGCCTGCGCCCCCAACAAAGACGTGGCGGACTGCCTGGCGCTGATCCTGGCCACCATGATGCCCGTGTCCCCCTGCAACCCGGCGCCCAGCCTGTCCTTCAGTGCCATTAACCACTACACCACCAGCCCCTCCAAGAGTGTGACCTTCGACAGCCTGCCCGTGCTGCGCAGCGAGCACAGCTCCTACTGCAGCTTCAACAACATCGGCCACCGCGACCACGATGGAGGCTTCAACAAGGATGAGGAACTCAACGACTCAGACTCAAAGACATACTGAGGGGGGTGGTGGTCGCTGCCCAGGAGAGGAGCCAAGGGCAGGCGGATGGACAGTGAAGTGGGGCAGAGGCCACAAACAAATCCACACATACACACCGTGTCTTAAATCACCACAGCCAGCTTTGGGAGGGTACGAGCCGAGACAGTCCGCACAGGAGCCTTAAGAGTCCCGCAGTTGGAGAGAGAGAAATGGAGGGAGGGAGGGAGGGAGGGAGAGGGGGAGGCACAACAGGCTGGCTGGCCACACTCATCCTCTCATACCACCAGGTGTCCTTCCAGCAGATACTGGACTTCAGAGGAACTGCTGCTGCTATACCCCACCTTTACCTTTACCCACAAAGGTCCTAAACGGTAGAAACTGTCCAGCCAACAGACAGACGGACACCTTATGACGGCAATAACCTGTAGTCCAAGGGGATAGTAGCACTTCACTGAGTGAAAAACAGACATGGACCAAAAGATGTGGAAGAAGCCTTTTCAAAACCTGTTTTGACAGTAGAAATGGGATTGAGCGTTTTGGCCTGAGAAAAAACATAAGGAGTGATGTTTCATTTAAGTTTTATGAGAGTGATGGTCATGTTTATCCGCACACTAAGACAGTCAGAACGCACCTAGCCTCTTGTCTGTAATCCATGTGGGAGGAGGGGAAATCATTTATTTTTTATGAACAAACATTTTAATAAAATCATTCATGTCTTAAGCTCCTGACCTTCTGTGGGAACCAAAGAATCGTAGTATTTGCTCTCATGAGTAATTTCAAAGAATTTCCATCCCCAATGGCACCCTATTCCCTTTATAGTACACTACTTTTGACCAGGGCCATAGGGTTCTGGTCAAAAGTAGTGTACTCTATAAAGAATAGGGTGCCATTTAGATTTTGCATTTGTATGTGAGCGACAGGACTTTTTACATTTGCGTTATTAAACCTACCTGTCCTTTGCCCTCTAGAAAATATTTTAGAAAGTAAATTATTAATTCATGTATTCTTTCTTGTGATATTTATGTCATCATTTTGTGCCTTCTTTAGTTACTGAGGGGAGGTTAGGAGAGTAGGGGCAGCTGTATGAGCGAAAACAATGATGCACACTAAGTACTACAACGTTTGTGAAAAGCACTGATACTATTCCGAGGCATACGAGGGGGAAAACATGCCTCCCTTGGAGAGGAGAAACACTGTAAACCAATGGTAGGACAGCAGCATTTAGATTTTCTTCTGTTGAAAAAAAAATATATATATTATTTGTCTTGGTCTTATAATCAATGTATTTTGACAGGTTTTGCTTGCTTAACTTCTTCAAAAAAATGAAACCACTCAATCCTTTTATGTGATTGCTTGTTCAAACCCCCGTTTTTGTCTCTTTTTGAAAATAATTTTAACTGGAAATATGTACAATACATATGCTATGTTCGTCAAATCAGGATCAGGAGGTTCACAGGTTTTTTCGTGTCCTTTTTTTTCTTTAAAAGGATGAAACTAGCATGTACATATGAAATAGTGACTGAATTCGAAACTCCCATGAATTCTTTCAGTATCTGAAGATTGCTGTATATTTTATGAGTAATAAAATATAAGAAATGAGTTATGTTATTTAATAATGAACTATGGGTTATCTGTTTTATGTGACAACCGCAGTATCAATTTCTAGGTGACAGTGGTGCTAATCCCAAAAGAAAGGCTACATACAACAAGGAACAAGAAGTCTATTGGCAAAGTGATGAATATTGCATGTACCTTGGCCTAACGGTGTGGGTTATGTATTTAATTTTTCATGGCGTCCTCAACATTACAGTTTTAAGGGCAACAATAGCCTACATTTGTTTACAACTCGCAGGATTTCCATACATGAGCTTTCAACAACACAGAGTGTTGCATCAGCACGAGATCGAAAGTGCGTCAAATCTGTACAGGTCATTGTTACGTCATCACTGATAAATGTTGAATCTGATCAAAAACCGCTGGAGCAGTTCAGTCTAATCCTCCCTAGTGCTGGAGGATTGCGTTTGTTTTCGCTCTGGATGCGCGTTCATTTTGGCAAGGAAATGTGCTGATTTTGCAAGGAGATGGAGAATAAAGAGTTCAAGGTAGACATGTTATTTATTTTTAAATCTTCAATTATATTAATTACTGTGGATTAAATATGGTTTAACAAATGAAATAATGTGCTATTCATGCTGTAATATCAAACTAGAAAGTATATGGCCGGGGAGTCATGAGAGTTGGCTAAAGGTACAGTAGGGTCAAATGGGGGTCAAAGGTTATGACAGCACCTTCATAAATTCGTCCAAAATGGCACCCTATTCCCTATGTAGGCTAGTGTACTACTTTTGACCAGGAGCCATAGAAGGGTTGGCTGACGTCACGAAAATGATGCTCGCGCATCGATGGCCGGAAGTCGTGTATCTTGTTATGATTCTGTACCTCAGCTAACAACAAGCTGCCATGTGGGGAATCGTAGCTCTATGGCATGTTTCAGCTCGTTGTATGGTGTTATTGATACCATGTCTTGTTTTGAGGTGTTTTGACTGATATCATGTCTATGCAATGACTAAAATTCGCTACCTAGCTAACCAACAACAACTGTAACAATGTATTTGAGACGAGTTCATTGTTCAAATGTATTTATGTTTGCATTAAACATTTAGAGACTAAATATAGTTTACATGTTGTCTAAGTCAAACCCTGTCTATTTTGCCCCATAGTTGCATGCCAGTTTTGTTGCTAAACAACCAACCCCTCTATAGAGTGTTACAGTGGAGGTGTGATAATACCCATAAAACCTAGCGGTCAAACAGGGAAATGGTTCCAATCGTTTTTCCACCATTAATTTTTCCCATAGGCGATTTTAGAAACACATAAAATAAGGGCTGTATTTCGTGTAGGCTTTTATTTTTATTTTATTTTTATTTATTTCACCTTTATTTAACCAGGTAAGCCAGTTGAGAACAGGTTCTCATTTACAACTGCGACCTGGCCAAGATAAAGTAAAGTAGTGCAATAAAAACAACACAGAGTTACATATGGGGTAAAAAAACATAAAGTCAGAAATACAACAGAAAATATATATACAGTGTGTGCAAATGTAGCAAGTTATGGAGGTAAGGCAATAAATAGGCTATAGTGCAGAATAATTACAATAGTATTAACACTGGAATGCTAGATGTGCAAGAGATTATGTGCAAATAGAGATACTGGGGTGCAAAAGAGCAAAATAAATAACAATATAGGGATGAGGTAGTTGGGTGGGCTAATTTCAGATGGGCTGTGTACAGGTGCAGTGATCGGTAAGGTGCTCTGACAACTGATGCTTAAAGTTAGTGAGGGAGATAAGAGTCTCCAGCTTCAGAGATTTTTGCAATTCGTTCCAGTCATTGGCAGCAGAGAACTGGAAGGAATGGCGGCCAAAGGAGGTGTTGGCTTTGGGAATTACATTTACATTTACATTTTAGTCATTTAGCAGACGCTCTTAACCAGAGCGACTTACAGGAGCAATAAGGGTTAAGTGCCTTGCTCAAGGGCACATTAACGTCATTTAGCAGACGCTCTTAGCCAGAGCGACTCACAAATTGGTGCGTTCACCCTATAGCCAGTGGGATAACCACTTTACAATTTGGGGGGGGGGGGGGGGGGGGGGTTAGAAGGAATACTTTATCCTATCCCAGGTATTCCTTAAAGAGGTGGGGTTTCAAATGTCTCCGGAAGGTGGTGAGTGACTCCGCTGTCCTGGCGTCGTGAGGGAGCTTGTTCCACCATTGGGGTGCCAGAGCAGCGAACAGTTTTGACTGGGCTGAGCGGGAGCTATGCTTCCGCAGAGGAAGGGGAGCCAGCAGGCCAGAGGTGGATGAACGCAATGTCCTCGTTTGGGTGTAGGGACTGATCAGAGCCTGAAGGTACAGAGGTGCCGTTCCCCTCACTGCTCCATAGGCAAGCACCATGGTCTTGTAGCGGATGCGAGCTTCAACTGGAAGCCAGTGGAGTGTGCGGAGGAGGGGGGTGACGTGAGAGAACTTTGGAAGGTTGAACACCAGACGGGCTGCGGCATTCTGGATGAGTTGTAGGGGTTTAATGGCACAGGCAGGGAGCCCAGCCAACAGCGAGTTGCAGTAGTCCAGACGGGAGATGACCAGTGAGATATACCTGCTGGAGCGCAGACTACGGGTGGGTACTGCTATGGTGACCAATGAGCTAAGATAAGGCGGGGATTTGCCTAGCAGTGATTTATAGATGGCCTGGAGCCAGTGGGTTTGACGACGAACATGTAGTGAGGACCAGCCAACAAGAGCGTACAGGTCACAGTGGTGGGTAGTGTATGGGGCTTTGGAGACAAAACGGATGGCACTGTGATAGACTACATCCAGTTTGCTGAGTAGAGTGTTGGAGGCTATTTTGTAAATGACATCGCCGAAGTCAAGGATCGGTAGGATAGTCAGTTTTACGAGGGCATGTTTGGCAGCATGAGTGAAGAAGGCTTTGTTGCGAAATAGGAAGCCGATTCTAGATTTAACTTTGGATTGGAGATTCTTTATGTGAGTCTGGAAGTTGAGTTTACAGTCTAACCAGACACCTAGATATTTGTAGTTGTCCACATACTCTAGGTCAGACCCGTCGAGAGTGGTGATTCTAGTTGGGTGGGCGGGTGCTAGCAGCGTTCGATTGAAAAGCATGCATTTAGTTTTACTAGTGTTTAAGAGCAGTTGAAGGCTACTGAAGGATTGTTGTATGGCATTGAAGCTCGTTTGGAGGTTTGTTAACACAGTGTCCAATGAAGGGCCAGATGTATACAAAATGGTGTCGTCTGCGTAGAGGTGGATCTGAGAGTCACCAGCAGCAAGAGCGACATCATTGATATACACGGAGAAAAGTGTCGGCCCAAGAATTGAACCCTGTGGCACCCCCATAGAGACTGCCATAGGTCCAGACAACAGGCCCTCCGATTTGACACACTGAACTCTATCTGAGAAGTAGTTGGTGAACCAGGCGAGGCAGTCATTTGAGAAACCAAGGCTATTTAGTCTGCCAATAAGAATGCGGTGGTTGACAGAGTCGAAAGCCTTGGCCAGGTCGATGAAGACGGCTGCACAGTACTGTCTATTATCAATCGCGGTTATAATATCGTTTAGGACCTTGAGCGTGGCTGACGTGCACCCGTGACCAGCTCGGAAACCGGATTGCATAGCGGAGAAGGTACGGTGGTATTCGAAATGGTCGATGATCTGTTTGTTAACTTGGCTTTCGAATACTTTCGAAAGGCAGGGCAGGATGGATATAGGTCTGTAGCAGTTTGGATCTAGAGTGTCACCCCCTTTGAAGAGGGGGATGACCGCGGCAGCTTTCCAATCTCTGGGGATCTCAGACGTTATGAAAGAGAGGTTGAACAGACTAGTAATAGGGGTTGCGACAATTTCGGCGGCTAGTTTTAGAAAGAAAGGGTCCAGATTGTCTAGCCCAGCTGATTTGTAGGGGTCCAGATTTTGCAGCGCTTTCAAAACATCAGCTGTCTGAATTTGTGTGAAGGAGAAGCGGGGGGGGCATGGGCAAGTTGCAGCAGAGGGTGCAGAGTTGGTGGCCGGGTTAGTGGTAGCCAGATGGAAAGCATGGCCAGCTGTAGCAAAATGCTTGTTGAAATTCTCGATTATTGTAGATTTATCGGTGGTGATAGTGTTTCCTAGCCTCAGTGCAGTGGGCAGCTGGGAGGAAGTGCTCTTATTCTCCATGGACTTTACAGTGTCCCAAAACTTTTTGGAGTTAGTGCTACAGGATGCAAATTTCTGTTTGAAAAAGTTAGCCTTTGCTTTCCTGACTGCTTGTGTATATTGGTTCCTAACTTCCCTGAAAAGTTGCATATCGCGGGGGCTATTTGATGCTAATGCTGTACGCCACAGGATGTTTTTGTGCTGGTCAAGGGCAGTCAAGTCTGAGGAGAACCAGGGGCTATATCGGTTCTTAGTTCTGTATTTTTTGAATGGGGCATGTTTATTTAAGATTGAGAGGAAATTACTTTTAAGGAACAACCAGGCATCCTCTACTGACGGAATGAGATCTATATCCATCCAGGATACCTGGGCCAGGTCAATTAGGAAGGCCTCCTCGCTAAAGTGTTTTAGGGAGCGTTTGACAGTGATGAGGGGTGGCCGTTTGACCGCGGACCCGTTACGGACGCAGGCAATAAGGCAGTGATCGCTGAGATCCTGGTTGAAGACAGCTGAGGTGTATTTAGAGGGTATGTTAGTCAGGATGATATCTATGAGGGTACCCATGTTTACGGATTTAGGGTTGTACCTGGTAGGTTCGTTGATAATTTGCGTGAGGTTGAGGGCATCTAGCTTGGATTGTAGGATGGCTGGGGTATTAAGCATATCCCAATTTAGGTCACCAAGCAGTACAAACTCTGAGGATAAATGGGGGGCAATCAATTCACATATGGTGTCCAGGGCACAGCTGGGGGCTGAGGGGGGTCTGTAGCAAGCGGCAACAGTGAGAGACTTATTTCTGGAAAGGTGGATTTTTAGAAGTAGAAGCTCAAACTGTTTGGGCACAGACCTGGATAGTATGATAGAGCTCTGCAGGCTATCTCTACAGTAGATTGCAACTCCACCCCCTTTGGCAGTTCTATCTAGACGGAAAATGATATAGTTAGGGATGGACATTTCAGAATTTTTGGTGGCCTTCCTGAGCCAGGATTCAGACACTGCTAGAACATCAGGGTTGGCAGAGTGTGCTAACGCAGTGAATAACTCAAACTTAGGAAGTAGACTTCTGATATTTATGTGCAAGAAACCAAGACTTTTGCGATTACAGAAGTCATCAAATGATAGCGCCTGGGGAGTAGGAGTGATACTGAGGGCTGCAGGGCCTGGGTTAGCCTCTACATCACCAGAGGAACAGAGGAGGACTAGAATAAGGATACGGCTAAAGGCTTTAAGAACTGGTCTTCTAGTGCGTTGGGTACATAGAATAAAGGGGGCAGATTTCCGGGTGTTATAGAAAAGATTCAGGGCATTATGTACAGACAAGGATATGGAAGGATATGAGTAAAGTGGAGGTAAACCTAAGCATTGGGTAACAATGAAAGAGATAGCATCGCTGGAGTCATCAATTGAGTCGGTCTCCGCGTGTATAGGGGAAGGTGCAAAGGAGCTATCTAAGGCAGGTTTAGCTAGGCTGGGGGGTCTACAGTGACATAGTACAATTAGAAATAACCGAAACAACAATAAACTAACCATGTTTGGGCTGAG
Organism: Coregonus lavaretus; assembly: GCF_964263955.1. NCBI lineage: Eukaryota > Metazoa > Chordata > Actinopteri > Salmoniformes > Salmonidae > Coregonus > Coregonus lavaretus. The sequence continues at coordinate 146,828 of NW_028156998.1, read as the reverse complement.
GCTAAACATAAACAGGATGTAGTACCGTAAAAAGGAACAGTCCAGCAGATATCAGCTGTATATCTGAGTTATCATAAGGTCCGGTGGTGAAGCACTAGTAAGAGGCCACGGCTAGCGTGTGCTAGCGGGCCAGGGCTAGCAGATGGATGGAATCTTCGTGGTTAACGTCGTAACCACATCAGACGATTTCGTCGGCAGACCAGTCGTGTAGGATCGGCGGGGCTCCGTGTCAACACTAGGTGGTCCCGTCCGGTTGACAGAGAGGTAGATAGCCGGGAGATGGGCGATGGGCCTAGCTCAGGATGATTAGCCAGACCACAGCGTCCGTTTTGTTGTAGCTGGCTGGTGGTAGCTAGCTGGTAGCGATGAATCCGGAGTTAAAGGTCCAGTGATTCAGTGATTCCGGCGGAAAAACTGATATGTTCTGGGTCGATAACGCGCTGTGCAGACTGGCCGAATATCCGGTGATCAATGTCCAGTGATTAAAATTAATCCCGCGGAAAAAAATCCAATGTTCTGGGTGAAACACCGCTAGCTGTGGCTAATAGCAAGTAGCTAGTTAGCTGGCTAGCTAGTTTCAACTGGAGATTCTAGATTCTAGATAAAGGTAAGTCGATAATAGAATCCGTTCCACATTGAGTGAGGCGGGTTGCAGGAAAGTATATTTTGTAGAAGGATGAAAAGTCTGATAGGGAAATATGTACGAAAAATACAAAAAACAGGGTATTTACAGGCTATTTACAGACACACAACAGAAACAGGACTGCACTACTTCGCCATCTTGGAAAAAAGTGGCGTGACGTTTTTGTAACCATGTAAATCTCTCTCGGACAAGTTGATGTATTTGATGTATTTTTCTATTACATGTATGACATTTCATTGAGATATTTTGTGTTTTAATGACGCAAAATTGAATTACAGCCTAACTCTGCTTTCTGTTGTCGCCATCAGGCTGCAGTGGTGACCTTCACTACCGTGACCCACAAGGATGAAACTTCCCAGACCAGCCTCACCCTCAGCAGGGGAAAGAGAAGCTACCCAGACCTACACACCTTTGTGCAGGACATGAAGGACGAGTAAGTTGCTCTTTGGCTTCCCCATGCATCCCCTAGATATGTTCCCTATCTCAATTGCATACTCCTCGTGTCCTCTCTTCTCAAAACCCATTGGATGAGAAAGCCAGAGGTCCCGCCCTTCTGACCTTCTCATCCAATGGGTTTTGAGAAGGAGGCGAGGAGATTGAGAGTCTCCCATAGTCTCGGGCCAATACAAAGGACTCAACGGACCAAATAACCAATCAGGGATGTCTGGGTGTGGCCTAGTTCCATAGAGGTCCATCCATAACGTAGTCTAAGATAATAGAGGTAATGTCCATTCATAACGTAATCTAAGATAATAGAGGTAATGTCCATCCATAACGTAATCTAAAATAATAGAGGTAATGTCCATCCATAACGTAATCTAAAATAATAGAGGTAATGTCCATCCATAACATAGTCTAAGATAATAGAGGTAATGTCATGTAGTTCATTGTGTACTTGCATTTATTTACTTTTCAGCCATTGGAATCTGCTGAGTGAGAATATGCGTGCCGGGGTGAGTTATAGTCACCTCTAAAGTAGTTAATGTTGGTAAAATGGACCAAACATTCATTTGTGGAAATCCTGCAGGACCTTTAATCCTGAACCACTGCTTTAATTGACTAGCTTGAGTAAATGGTTCTACATTTTATATCAGTGCAGCCCCTTTAACAAACTAACTCTGTATGGTCTTTTAACATTGCAGATGAGCAGACATGAGTTTAGTGCCAAGTGCATGGATATTGTAGCATGGGTGATGGAGTCTACATCCACTGTGGTTGTTCCCGCCCTTGACCTCACCATGCAGATAGAGCTCTCTGATTCGCCAAGCTCTTCTGGATCAGGAAGTAATGAGGCAGGAGAGGTGACCTCTCTTGGCCGCAGCGTCAGATTCAGCTGTAGTGGAGGACCCAGCAGGTGCACCAGCGCCAGAACTGCCTGCAGCACACGCACTCCCACGCCTTTCCCCTCCTCTCACAGGTACCTAGCCCTATCCCCTCCTCTCACAGGTACCTAGCCCTATCCACGCATCTCACAGGTACCTAGCCTTATCCACGCCTCTCACAGGTACCTAGCCCTATCCATGCCTCTAACAGGTACCTAGCCCTATCCATGCCTCTCACAGGTACCTAGCCCTATCCGCTCCTCTCAAAGGTACCTAGCCCTATCCTCTCCTCGCACAGGTACCTAGCCCTATCCCCTCCTCTCAAAGGTACCTACCCCTATCCCCTCCTCTCACAGGTACCTACCCCTATCCACGCCTCTCAAAGGTACCTAGCCCTATCCCCTCCTCTCACAGGTACCTACCCCTATCCACGCCTCTCAAAGGTACCTAGCCCTATCCCCTCCTTTCACAGGTACCTAGCCCTATCCCCTCCTCTCACAGGTACCTACCCCTATCCACGCCTCTCACAGGTACCTAGCCCTATCCCCTCCTCTCACAGGTACCTAGCCCTATCCCCTCCTCTCACAGGTACCTAGCCCTATCCCCTCCTCTCACAGGTACCTACCCCTATCCCCTCCTCTCACAGGTACCTACCCCTATCCACGCCTCTCACAGGTACCTAGCCCTATCCCCTCCTCTCACAGGTACCTACCCCTATCCACGCCTCTCACAGGTACCTAGCCCTATCCCCTCCTCTCACAGGTACCTAGCCCTATCCCCTCCTCTCACAGGTACCTAGCCCTATCCATGCCTCTAACAGGTACCTAGCCCTATCACCTCCTCTCACAGGTACCTAGCCCTATCCACGCCTCTCACAGGTACCTAGCCTTATCCATGCCTCTCACAGGTACCTAGCCCTATCCATGCCTCTAACAGGTACCTAGCCCTATCCATGCCTCTCACAGGTACCTAGCCCTATCCCCTCCTCTCAAAGGTACCTAGCCCTATCCTCTCCTCTCACAGGTACCTAGCCCTATCCCCTCCTCTCAAAGGTACCTAGCCCTATCCTCTCCTGTCACAGGTACCTACCCCTATCCCCTCCTCTCACAGGTACCTACCCCTATCCACGCCTCTCAAAGGTACCTAGCCCTATCCCCTCCTCTCACAGGTACCTACCCCTATCCACGCCTCTCAAAGGTACCTAGCCCTATCCCCTCCTTTCACAGGTACCTAGCCCTATCCCCTCCTCTCACAGGTACCTACCCCTATCCACGCCTCTCACAGGTACCTAGCCCTATCCCCTCCTCTCACAGGTACCTAGCCCTATCCCCTCCTCTCACAGGTACCTAGCCCTATCCCCTCCTCTCACAGGTATCTAGCCCTATCCCCTCCTCTCACAGATAACTAGCTCTATCCCCTCCTCTTTTTGCAGGTATTTCCTGTTATAGGTACAAATATCCATTCCAGATCCACTTAGTGAGAAATACTACTTAGATACTACACAACCACTCTAAAACGTTTACTCTGAATGTTAATGTTTGCTCTGAGTGTGGTTTGAGATGGTTCACAATGCTTCCTTTGAATAATAATAACAAGGTTGAGTTTGTGTCCCAAATTCTTGGATCATATTTTTTATTTTGTTACCATATACTATTCATTTATGTTGTGCATTCTGCAGGTCCATGACCTCTTTGCTAAGTGAGAACGAAGAGCGATATGTCTCCTCACCTGAGGGTGGCGATAGAGAGATGAGACACAGACAACACTCAGCACCACTGAGATCTGTGTTTGGCATCTCTGAGGACTCTGTCTTCGACATGGTCCAGAGCGGCCAGTCGCAGGGTGACATCGTACCGCTGCCCAAACGGAGTAGACAGGAGAAATACAGACCTAGCAAAATGTCAACGGACGGCAAGTTTATGATGGGTATTGTCGAGTTGGTTATAAACCTTCTCAACTCCAGATTGGCTGAGCTAATGCGAAGTGTCAGTCAGGGAACTCTAGTTCTGCTGACTGGAAGTATCTCAGCAAGTCAACAGTTTGCCCAAGAGATGCTAAGCATGGCGACTTCTAAGATGTATTCCCATGCCATAGAGCATATTGCGCTCGGCCACAAGTCTCCCCTTGAGTTAGAGAGGGAGCTTGAGGCCATCTTGGGTCCTCTGGCTGGACAGGTCATAGTCATCATCATAGATAGCATCATCAAGGCTAAAGCCAACGGAGGAAATGAGGGGAGAGCGTCCAGCCCCTTGACCTATTTTCTAACTGCCATTTCGGCAGAAATACAAAGCCTAGTGGTTCACAGATCGGCTAGCAGACCATCCACCAGACTGTCCAACAACGACCCACTGCTGAACATTTCCAAGTCAAAGGTCTTAAGATCAGTTCTGCTCAAAATGGCAGAGCTCTTTGGCCAAGGTCCAAGTGAAACCTGTCTAGTTCCACTAGTCCAGAGTCAGTCCAACAACTCCATTTGCGACTGGACTGTGAATGCAGGCACCATTCATCCAAGTACATTTCTGTCCGACAACAGAGTGACAGAAGTGTCATCCGATGTTGTGGATCTTGTACTTGAGGTTTTTTGGATAACAGGATTTTTGGATAACAGGAACCCGTCAAGGCCACAGAGTGCCTGCTCCCACAACTCAGCTAGTGGAGCAATAGATATGAGAGCTCTTGCTGGGGACTTGGTCAGACAGGTGTCTGTCAAACTCAGCCCATTTGTCTCTGAGAGTCAACTCTCCACCATGTCCATGACAGATCTGTCATCATCTTTTTCTGACTCCACCTTGAAGCAGTTGTGTTCTCGCTCTGTTGTTGCTCTGGCAACTGCCTGTCAAGCAATCAAAACAGAGCTTGAGAACCAGAGACCTACCAACCTGGCAGCCAGAGACCTACTATCGTCTCTGGTAGAGACCATTGAGGACATGGATATCTCTGACATCCTCCAGGGCCCGTCGGCCATTTTGGAGGAGGCTGCTGTGATAAAGCACCCAGAGATGTCCACCTCGACAATATACAGATCTCTGCTTCTCGACTCATCTCTCGCCTCCTCTAAGATGGTCACTGAGAGCATTATCTTCAACAACCCATGCCCATCAGAGGAGAATGTGAGTATTCAGAAGGAGCTCCCTGCTGATAAAGTTGACATCCTACATGGTCAACCAGTGGAGGAGTATATTGTCAAAGCTGAGCAATGCATCACTCAGGTCATTCAGGATGCAGCTGTGACATATACTGCTGCGCTGGATAAAACCGACACTTGTGGGAAACTGTCGGAAATCCTATCTGTCCATGTTTCCTCAGAGAATATTGAGGAGGCATCCTCTGATCTCTTTGGTGGAATTATTTCCGACCTGCATGAGGTATCTGAGGTCAATAAGGCCTCCATGCGTACGAAATCAGGTCGCAAAATGTTCTGGGTGGAAGTGAGTTCAGGTTCCCAGAAGATTTATACCAAAACCCTGGACAAACTAAGGAAGCTGTTCACCTCCCACCATCTCACTGAGGGAAAAAATACTCCTGTGCAAATCGAGCTTTCTGCAACTGGACTACTTGTAACTGAGGCCACTGTGCAGGAATCTCCTGTAACTGAGGCCACTTTGGCAGTGTCTCCTGTACAGAAGACAGACAGTAAGACCCTTCTAAGTCCCCAGCCTCAGCCTACCAGCTCACCCTCGACACCTGCACTAAAGGGGTAATCAAACAGGTGATCTCGGTGCTGAGGGTGGACACTTCAAAGGAAGACTGCTCCGCTTCCGTTGGGGAGAGCACGTCAAATTCATCCTTCGACTTCAACCAGAAGTTGGACTCGATAATTTCGAAATTGGAGGACCTCACCATTTCGAGTGATGTGACATCAGCCGAGATTGCCACACTCACGCGATCTCTTAGTGCAGCCAGCAGAACCTCTAACATTTCCATCCAGAGCTTTCACAGTGCTGAGTTCCGAGCTAAGGCCAAACACATTGTGAGTGAGACCATTCTCAGAGCTGCTAGCAAAGCCAGCCATTCTTTGCTACAGAGCATGCCTAGCACCACCTTCTCACACCATGCGGTTTCTACAGCCGAAGATATAGTAAATATTATCATGCAAGACCTTGAAAGTGTATCCCAGTACACTGTGGATGACGCAGACTCCTTCCCACTAGGAGAGAAAAAGCTGGAGTTCCAGCTCAAACCCAGAGTTGTCTTTGACAACTTATTGGATGCTGCTCAAACCATGTACCACAGAGTAAAGGATAGACTGAACATCTTTTTCTCTTTTCCACCAGTGTCAGTCACCACAGCCAAATATGTGCTGGACTCCGCCCCTGTGGAGACACTCAGACATTCTAAGTCCGCTGACACTGCTCTTGTTGAGGACAGGAGCCGCCCTCCGTCTGTGAGAAGTGAGAAGCCTTTGTCAAAAGTCTGTTTGGCTAAAAGGTCTAAAGCCCTTGTGTCTTCGAGTGGCTCTTCAACAGACCACCATATAATTGACACATGCAGTGAGGATGTCACTCTGCCCACCAGGAGTATGTCAGTTGTGAGCAACAACAGTTTGAAGAGAGCCTCTCCTCTCCACGGCAGTGGATTGAGTGAAAGTTGCAAACCTCTTGTGGCTCTAAAAGACGTAACAGTGGCAGTCAGCCAAGAAGGCTTTAGCAAAACTGCAAAGAAGACGCTCAGCTTGATCCTAAATGTGATCTCAGTGGCCAACTCTGAGAGTTCATCTGTTGGGCAGATTGCAAGTGAGGAGTGTCTGATAGCCACTAACATGTTAGACTCTGTACTGGAGAGCCTTGACCAGTTGCCTGACATGAGCGCTGCCGATGAAATCACAAGGACAGAATCCCATACCTCTATCGCAATGGACGAGACAGGTTCACGGTCAACGCTTGTGAGCCAACAAGAAATAAACATATCTGACACCAATATCATAGTGAAAACTATAATGGACACATTGAAGACGGACGACCCAGAGATGACTTCAGCAGAAGAACATCTGGATAGGCTCCTGTCAGTTGAAGCCCTTCAAGCCCATCTGGCAACCTGATCGCAAAGGTCCATGGTCTCATTCAGGAGATAACCATAAACCGCCAGCTTCAATCCATGGTTGGCCACAGAAGCCTCTCTCAACCAGCGCTGCCTAAACCAGCCCTGAGGAAGCTGTCAAAGGACGATGCCTCAGAGCTCATTTACAACTTTGCCCAGACTTCTGTTAGGAGACTCCTGGGGCAGTGTATGGGAAGGCCTATGCCACCATCGGCTGAAATGGTTTTGGATCAGGTCATCAAGTTGATGACAGACGTGGTGATGGACAGCCTGACTTATGTGTCCAAGTCTACAATGGAGGATGGTAAGTGAAAGTACCTATTTTCATCTGCATAGGACTTAATTGTAACATGATGCTCAATACATTGCGTTTTATGATGTGAAATTCACTGGTTGTGTCCAAAATGGCACCTTCTTCCATATTTAGTGTACTACTTTTGACCAGACCCTATGGGCCCTGGTCAAAAGTAGTGCACTATAAAGTGAAGAGAATGCCATTTGGGATGCAGTGACTGACTTCAATGGCTGCGTCCTCTTCTCCCAGTTATTGTACACAGGTCGGTCACACTAGCGTGCTCTTCTCACTCAGACACCAGCAATGCCACAAGTGACATCACTCATGGTGTTGTAGCTGACCTTAATGCTACTGAGGAATTCCCTGCCAGGAGCCTTAGCCCGGCTGATGTAAAGGCTGACGGCATGGCCCGTCTTCCCTCTGCCAGAGGGAAAGAGACTAAGAAGAACAGGAAGTGGCGTTTCCTACCGAAAATGCATAAGTTTCCAAAGATCATGATTAAGGTAGGGTGCTCTGTGTTTTGAGATTACCTCTGTAAGGCAGGGCTGAAATTTACCCTACAGATTCACTACACCCCTATTGTCTCTCAGCATTAGAACAAAACTGTTGTCATTGTCTTTAGGAGGTTGAGTGAGGACACTGTAATGCAATCCTAATACACATGGGAGAGTCCCAAATGGCACCCTATTCCCTATATAGTGCACGACTTTTTACCAGAGCTCTCTGGGCCCTTGTCAAAAGTAGTGCCTTACGTAGCGAATAGGGTGCCTTTTAGGATGCACACTCTGTATTTTACACAGGCTCAGTTGTCCTGATGTGTTTTGTCAACAGCTGTTCAAGACAAAAGGGGAACCGAAGAGACACCCTGAACAGGATGCGCTGCCTACCAAACATCTCAGAGAGACTCATATTTCACAGGGTAAGTGATAAGCATCGATAATGTCATATTGATGTATCACCCTATGACAAGCTTGTTAAAACAGTGACAACAGATACAGGCAGACCGACGGACAGACATGCAGACAGACAGGCAGACTGACAGGCAGACGGACGGGCAGACAGACATACAGGCAGACAAAAAGACAGGCAAACAGGCAGACAGACAGACGGACAGGCAGACGGACAGGCAGGCAGGCAGGCAGACAGACAGACTGACGGACAGACAGACAGACAGACAGACAGGCAGACAGGCATACAGACGGACAGACAGGCAGACGGACAGACAGGCAGACAGGCAGACAGACGGACAGGCAGACGGACAGACGGACAGACACAAACACACACATTCATTTTCTGATTATGAAATGTTCTCATGACAGATGCTGAGTGTGAGGTTCCAGAGGTTCCATCCACTTCCCCACCCAAGGAGGACCTGACAACCACACCGGCCCCTGCTCCCCAGGAGTCCCAGTCCCGTAAACGCCCACTCATAGTCAGGGTGTTACACGCTCTCTCCAGAGCCATCTCCAAACCATTCACAGGAGCTTCTGGGAAGAAGAATTAGCCAAATGCCTGATTTTATTAATATGATATTTTAATCAGAGCCTTTATTTAATAAAACATTACTGCATTGATTTCTGTCTATAGTAGTCTTCATGTATGTGCAAGATAACGGTAAAGTACTTCAAACCACATAGTCAAAAGTATTCATAGTGAAGTACCGTTTATGATTATTGATTGTGGAAATACACATAATACAGAAAAGTTGTTGTCACATATAAAGACAGACATAAAGGAGAACTCCGTAGACCAGTCACATTCTCAAGCCATAACTAAATCCATGAATGGATCTCCTATAAGATGACAGGAGAACATTTGTAACACTTTCTATGAAGCCTATATCTATAATGCATACACTCAAGTCATTTACATTTTACATTTTAGTCATTTAGCAGAAGCTCTTATCCAGAGCGACTTACAGTTAGTGAGTGCATACATTTTTTTTTTCATACTGTCATACACTCATAATGACTTAACTGAGTTAAGTGTTAAGTAAAGTGCAGTTATAAACACATAATGAGGGCTTATTATGTATTTCTTGCAATAAAAAAAGAAAAATGCTACTAGTTTATTAAATATTCATGACTGCTATTGCACGGCTAATGTCCACACTTCTGTACAATAGGGGGCAGTAATGCACCATAACGTTGGATGCCAACTGCCTATAAACCCCACTGAAGAAGAAAAAGCTACTCATGTAATGCATGCTGGAAAGCAGACAAAACTAATGATTTGCAAGAGATCTAAACACGATTTATAAGCTACTGAACAACAAGTCCAAGAAATCATTGCTAACCGCGTTTGCACTTTGAACAGATTTCTCGACAATAATAATGGAAGATGTGACTGGGGCTCAGCTCATTGCAGAGGCACTAAAAGCTCAGGTGAAGTGTGTGCAATATATATAAAACAGTGTTATACTGTGTAACCGTGTTGCTAATAATATATTAGTCACTGATCATGTCCTTGGCAGTGAGAATGTAACACTATGAGTTGTGAAAGTGTGCCATAGGTCATTGCACTGGTATAGCTAACTATTAATATTGTTGTAGAAAAACATTTAGATGTTTATGTGGAATAGTATATGTTAACACCCTTGTTGATGCATGCCAATGTGTGTGTCAATGCAAAGAAAATCTAAACTACATTGTAACAATTCATATACAATTCAGTATGAAAATGTATGCACTCACTAACTGTAAATCGCTCTGGATAAGAGCGTCTGCTAAATGACTAAAAATGTTTAAAAAAAGGTAAATATACTGTATCTACATGTAACTCTCTACAGAATGTAGAATATATGTTTGGAATAGTTGGTGTTCCAGTCATTGAAGTAGCTAAGGCAGCTCAAGCCTCAGGAATCAAATATGTGGGAATGCGCAATGAACAAGCCATAAGCCACCTTTTTATTACTAAACCAGCTCTCCCCAGATCATGTGATATTAACTACCCGTACATAGACTACAGGAGCGTGTAGTGTGTGAGGGTCAGTTTCATAGCTTTTTTGCATTGCTAATTATGTCTGCCTGTCTGTCTGACCCTTTGTGTGTCTGTCTGCCTGTCTTCCTGTCTGTCCCTCTGTCTGTCTGTTCCTCTCCAGTCCAGGTGCGTGTCTGGTTGTGTCTGGACCGGGACTCATCCATGCACTTGGTGGAATGGCCAACGCTAACATGAACTGCTGGTATGCTAGAACTCCACAAACAGAAGACCCTACTACTCATGTTCAGTGGTCCTTTCAAAAGAAGGGATGCTATCCGCACACTGCAAAAAATGATCTGAGGACTCCAAACTATCTCAGATTGTCAGTTGATGTCATTGTGTGATACCTCTCTCTCTGTAGGCCTGTGATTGTTATTGGAGGCTCCTCCGATCAAAACCAAGAGACCACTGGGGCGTTTCAAGAGTTTCCACAGGTACCGATTGAACCATGATATTTATGACTTTTGAACATTAGGGGGTTGTTTCCCAGGACACAGATTAAGCCTAGTCATGGCCTAAAAAGCAAACTCAATAGAGAATCTCTGTCTGGGAAACTGGCCCTAGCAGTTTAATTGCTGAAAGAGGAAATAATTTGTTATTTGTGGTCCTCTTTCTCTGTCAGGTGGAGGCATGCAGATTGTACAGTAAGTTCTCTGCTAGGTCTAGCAGTCTGGATATGATCTCCTCAGTGGTAGAGAAGGTATACAGTCTACTCTGACTCCCTCTGTGTAGTCCTCTTCATATCATTTGGTATCACCTGCAATTGTCTTTTTTCTGACCTCTAATTTTCCAGCTTAGCAAGGTACCTTAACTGCTTCATAAGAGCACAGCACAGCCTTAATTGATCTGAATTTAAGGGTGTTTGGTATGTCTAAGGCAGCACGCACTAGCATGTATGGACGTCCAGGTGCTGTATACGTAGACATATCTGGGGACATGGTCAATGCTAAATTGGACAGGAGCAGAGCCAGGTTAGTGGCCATCACTGTCTTTCATCCATTTAAAATGTATACTAATGTGTTACTGTTGAATATGTATACCTCTGAATTCACATCACCGTAGTCATTTTTATTTTATCTTGTTATACCTTTTAACGTCTGAAGTGAACCAGAAATTAAATTACTTAGAAAATATAGCACTATATCAAAATATTCTCATCAGAGAATAGCAATAAGCCTCGATAGACCTTCATGGTTTATTTACATATGCAATAAAGTTGCTAGGTAACATGTTTAATGTTTGACCTATTATTTATTATTTCCTTTGTCAGAGAGGTGCCCTGTAGTCCACCTCCTCCTGTGAGTATGGCTGACCATATGGTGATCACAGAAGCACTGGCGGTCCTGAAAGGAGCCAAACGGACTTTACTCATCATTGGCAAAGGTAGGCATTGCTTTTTTAATAGCCAGATAATCTGGGGGAAACAGAACTAAAATCTTGCATAATTGCGTCAGATACTTGGATAAGGTCTGGGGAGATGTTAAGAGAAAGATACTAACGCCACTTGCGAACTCTCCACCCCCCTAAACGGAAACTCTCTGCAAGTTTCCGGCAAGTTTATGGGCCAAATGTCCCCTCCCGTTCTGAAATTGAAAAGATGCGAGCACCTGCGAAATCGGGATTTGTCCAAATGATTAGTGGTGAAAAATCAGCGTACCGGAACAAAGTTGTCACATCCCATTCTGTTGACAGACGCTACTTCCAGTTATGTTACGTGCGTCTGTCCAAGAGAGATCAATAGCCAGCTGAGACGCACTGTAACACATATAGCACTGTACCACGGTTCAGTTGAAAACTGGGCCACGTTCAGTCGACAAATGTTGTTGACATGATTTCTCATTCTACCTGTCTGAGAGGCACGTTCGTTCTACATGCTATATTTCTATCTGAACGTTGCACAACGTTTTGCTCAGCTGAATGCATCCCAGTTGTGAAGACCAGTCTGTTGAAATCCGTGTGGCAGTGCCCTCTGTCTGTGTCCCTCTGCAGGTGCAGCCCATGGAAGAGCAGAGGGGGCTCTGAAGGAGCTGGTGGAGGGGTGTGACCTGCCCTTCCTGCCCACCCCCATGGGTAAAGGGGTGCTGCCTGACGATCAACCCAACTGTGTTGCTGCTGCCCGCTCCAGGTCAGCCTCTCCTTCTCTCAGCTGGCATCATATTCATGTACAGACCATTGACTGTATAAGTAGGACCAAGAATTTCCCTGACCATTTGAACGGACCACGAAACTCCTGAAATCCCTATCTATAACTAGTCTCTCCTGGCCAGGTCATGTCAATGTAAACTGGTGTCAATCAAACAACTACACTACTCCTATAACTAGCCTCTTTTCATTACATTTTGTTTTGTCCCTGCTCTCCTCCTCCTCTCTTCCTATCCTCCTCCTCCTCTCTTCCTATCCTCCTCCTCCTCTCTTCCTCCTCCTCCTCCTCTTCCTATCCTCCTGGTTCTATGGTCTTGGTGGGGACTGCAGAGCTCTGCTCCAGTCTGATGTTGTGGTCCTACTTGGTGCCAGACTCAACTGGATCCTGCACTTTGGCCTTCCCCCCAGGTTTGACACCCAAGTAAAGGTCATCCAGCTAGGTCAAAGGTCACCAGTAGGGTTTCTTTTTTTTCCTTCTTTTTTTCGGATTCCAGATTTTCTGCTTATTCCGTTCTGATTTCTGGAATCTTCCAACAGGGATTTCTGGGAATTTGGGGAAAGTAACTGTAATTTTGCAACCCTAGTCACAGGTCATTTCATAGTGAACTACATTTCATTGTAACCAGGTATAAAGGTATTTGACTCAGTCTATTGGATTTAGTCTATCAATTATATAGCTTCTCTATAAGTCTTTGTGGTCTCTCCAAATAATGTCATGGCTGTCTTAGTGCTGTACAGTACATCTATATTTAAGCAATAAGGCCCGAGGGGGTGTGGTATATGGCCAATATACCACGTCTAGGGGCTGTTCTTAAGCACGATGCAACGCAGAGTGCCTCGACGATACAGCCCTTAGCCGTGGTATATTGGCCCTATACCACAAACCCCAGAGGTGCCTTATTGCTATTATAAACTGGTTACCAACGTAATTCGAACAGTCAAAATAAATTTCAAATCAAATTTTATTGGCCACATGCGCCGTAATACAACAGGTGCAGACATTACAGTGAAATGCTTACTTACAGCCCTTAACCAACAGTGCATTTATTTTAAACAAAAAAGTAAAAATAAAACAACAACAAAAAAAGTGTTGAGAAAAAAAGAGCAGAAGTAAAATAAAATAACAGTAGGGAGGCTATATATACAGGGGGGTACCGGTGCAGAGTCAATGTGCGGGGGCACCGGCTAGTTGAGGTAGTTGAAGTAATATGTACATGTGGGTAGAGTTAAAGTGACTATGCATAAATAATTAACAGAGTAGCAGCAGCGTAAAAGGATGGGGTGGGGGGGCAGTGCAAATAGTCCGGGTAGCCATGATTAGCTGTTCAGGAGTCTTAAGGCTTGGGGGTAGAAGCTGTTGAGAAGTCTTTTGGACCTAGACTTGGCACTCCGGTACCGCTTGCCGTGCGGTAGCAGAGAGAACAGTCTATGACTAGGGTGGCTGGAGTCTTTGACAATTTTGAGGGCCTTCCTCTGACACCGCCTGGTATAGAGGTCCTGGATGGCAGGAAACTTGGCCCCAGTAATGTACTGGGCCGTACACACTACCCTCTGTAGTGCCTTGCGGTCGGAGGCCAAGCAGTTGCCATACCAGGCGGTGATGCAACCAGTCAGGATGCTCTCGATGGTGCAGCTGTATAATTTTTTGAGGATCTGAGGACCCATGCCAAATCTTTTCAATCTCCTGAGGGGGAATAGGCTTTGTCGTGCCCTCTTCACGACTGTCTTGGTGTGTTTGGACCATGATAGTTCGTTGGTGATGTGGACACCAAGGAACTTGAAGCTCTCAACCTGTTCCACTACAGCCCCGTCGATGAGAATGGGGGCGTGCTCAGTCCTCTTTTTTTTCCTGTAGTCCACAATCATCTCCTTTGTCTTGGTCACGTTGAGGGAGAGGTTGTTATCCTGGCACAACACGGCCAGGTCTCTGACCTCCTCCCTCAACGTGACCCATGTTATACGGTCAGATATACCACAGCTTTCAGCCAATCAGCATTCAGGGCTCGAGTCACCCGGTTTATAAAAGGGAACGTGTGTGTGTCAGCCTTAGCATTATGTGGTGGTGCCTGGTTATTTCTGTTGTGTTTAGCTTGAGGTTTGGCCACTCCTCCAGCTGCTGTTACATGTGTCACGCACGGCGCTCTTCCTGTCGTGTCGTTGCTGGTATGTTGTAGTAACGTTCCACATACGTTATTTATGTCAAGGTCAATGTCAAGGTTGATCTGTGTGCTGAGGAGATGGGGAACAACGTGCAACCTGCTGCTGCTCTCCTGGGGGACATCAATACTATTGTCAAGCAGGTAACACAACACAGTCCTGGGGGACTGGAGATCCTGGTTTGAATCCAGGCTCTGTCGTAGCCGGCCGCGACCGGGAGACCCATGGGGCGGCGCACAATTGGACCAGCGTCGCCTAGGGTAGTGGAGGGAATGGCCGGCTCAGTTTGTAGAGCATGGTGTTTGCAACGCCAGGGTTGTGGGTTCGATTCCCACGGGGGGTATGAAAAAAAAAAGTTACGTATGCACTACCTGTAAGTCGCTCTGGATAAGAGCGTCTGCTAAATGACTTAAACATGTTAAATGTAGAGGGCCCCGTAAACAGTTCCACAAACGTCAGCATGAGTGCGCTGACTGTGGAAGCACTAATCACTGGACCAAAGCTCACTGTCAGATGCACCAGCTGTGCGTCAAGTGCTTTTCTCCGGGCCACATGAGCTTTGACTGTAGTGAGGCTGGGCAGCGACAGAACCCTGGATGTGGACAGACTGGCAGGTCTCAGGAAAACTAGAAAGCCTCCGTTCTGAGGAGGGCAATGTGGGGCATTCTTATTTTTCCTCCACTGATGATGATATCCAATCTGTTTATTCTTACTTTTGTGAGTCAGTACCCAAGAACAACACAGTCATTTTTCAGAACACAATGAGAATTAATCAGAAAGACAGTTTGTTTTACACCACTGTGCTAGTACAGGATAAAGTTGAGCTGAAGGGGATGTTAGATAGTGGGTCCATGGCTACTACTCTGCGCGCAGATATTGTACCTCGGTTGAGGGAGGCAGGAGTGGTAGAGGGGAACTTTCTAGCTCCTTCAGACATTATCCTGGTGGATTGTGGTGGGAACAAACTAGCCCAGTGGGCATGTGTGACTTAAAAATGCAACTTTATGGCTTCTGTTATGTAGTCCCAGTGCTTATTGTTGATGGGCAGGTTGATGAACTCATTGTGGGAACTAATGTGTTGAAGTCTCTGATTAGACAGTGAGTTTCTATGTGCTCACGCAGGTGCCCGAGAGCTGTGGCTGCACCAAGGGCTAAGCTATTGTGTGTTGTCTCTTCGTGTACAGGTATGTCATTTATTTTGTCAGAATTATGTTGTATATCATTTTACTTGTATTGTATAGTGTGTTGTTAGGCACGGAATGTGTGCATGCAGCACCTGTTCTCTTTTGCCTGACCTTCAACTAGCAAGGTGCCCGAGAGCTGTGGCTGCACCAAGAGCTAACATATTGTGTGTTGTCTCTTCGTGTGCAGGTCGAATAAAAATTATCCAACCATCAGAATTCCAGTTGTGGCAGTGTCCTAATTACGTGACCTGCCGACTGGTCAGCTCAAGCCGACCGCCGGAGCTGTGCATGTGGATGAGGTGCACAACCTGCGCATGTGAATTTGTTGATGGCTTACTGTAAGTGAATATATACTGTAAACAGTGAAAGTGAATGTAGCATATTCATTAGATACAGGTATTCGTGCTTATTTGTATGTTTTGGATGAATTTGTTTATTGCATTAATTTTTTGGGGTATTTAAATGCACTAAATTACATTGTATTTTAGTGCTCTGTTGAGCCATGGAAGATTCTCAAATCCATAAGACGTGTTATGCTGGGGATTTTAGTGTCGGTAGAGGGAGGGGTGTCCTTCCATTTACACCAATTGTACAGTCAGCTCCTGGGAGTAGAGCGTTTGCTAGTCCTGAGTTTGCAAGCACTGGGAGGGGTAGGCTGTTTGTTCCACCTGACCAGGGTATCCCACCTCTGTCTTTTGAAGTACCATCATCCACAGTACTCGGTGATAATGGGATGCCTCCGAGTCAGCTTAGTGACCTTATTAAGCAGATTGGTTCAGAGATAGGAGAATCTATCAGAGCGAGTTTACTGCAGCCTGGGGTTTCAAGTCTTTCTCCTGCCCGTCCCCCTCACCAACCCCAGCAGTTTCCCCTGCCTGAGCAGTGTGGGTCAACCTTTATTGATGCGTCCAAGCTGAATCTGGTTGTGAAGTCAGATGTTAGTGCTCCACCTCTTTTTAGGGGTGATGGCTCAGATAAGTACTCTGTCCTGGAGTGGGAGGAGTTAATGGAAGTCTACCTAGAGAAGAGGGGTTACACTGGGTCTGGGAATGTTGGGGAGGTGATGTCTAGGCTCATGGGGAGGGCACGGGATGTGACCAAAGTCTGGAAGCGTAACAACCTTGTTGTCACAGATGTTAAGGCGGTGTTCAGTGTTTTCAAGCAACACTTTGGGGATACTGTCTGCTCAGGTATGCCATTAGCTGATTTCTATTCAATCAAACCATAAGCTAATGAGGGTCCAATATATTTCTGGATTAGGCTTAACAAAGCTGCAGAGGCAGCCGAACAGTACCTTGTGAGTGAGGGCAGGACCTTACCCAATCAGTGCTCAGAGTTGGCAGTCATGTTTGTACGCAACTGTCCTGATAAAGAGTTGGCCCAAGTGTTCAAGAGCAAACCCATTCGTGACTGGACAGCCAGTGAGGTACAGGATCGGTTGGATGAACTGTTAAGGGAACGTAAAGCATGTAGAACACAACTTTCACAGCAGGTTGCTGCTGTTTTTGACTGCCCTCAGGAGGGAGTGGGTCCTGTGAAAAGACCTAATGTGTCATCTTTTTCTCAATGTGGCCGTGAACCAGACCTGGCACCATCTGTATCTGAGGGTGGGACATTAAAGAAAGTTTTGACTTTGTTAGAGAAGGCTCTGGTCAGCAATACTCAGTCTGTGAGTGGTGCAGTGGTCTAAGGCACAACATCACAGTGCTAGCTGTGCCACTAGAGATCCTGGTTCGAATCCAGGCTCTGTCGTAGCCGGCCGCGACCGGGAGACCCATGGGGCGGCGCACAATTGGACCAGCGTCGTGGAGGGAATGGACGGCTCAGTTCGTAGAGCATGGTGTTTGCAACGCCAGGGTTGTGGGTTTGATTCCCACGGGGGGTATGACATTTTTTTATAACGTAAGTCGCTCTGGATAAGAGCGTCTGCTAAATGAGTGCAATGTGGGGCATTCTTATTTTTTCTCCACTGATGATGATATCCAATCTGTTTATTCTTACTTTTGTGAGTCAGTACCCAAGAACAACACAGTCATTTTTCAGAACACAATCAGAATGACAGTTTGTTTTACACCACTGTGCTAGTACAGGATAAAGTTGAGCTGAAGGGGATGTTAGATAGTGGGTCCATGGCTACTACTCTGCGTGCAGATATTGTACCTCGGTTGAGGGAGGCAGGAGTGGTAGAGGGGAACTTTCTAGCTCCTTCAGACATCATCCTGGTGGGTTGTGGTGGGAACAAACTAGCCCAGTGGGCATGTGTGACTTAAAAATTCAACTTTATGGCTTCTGTTATGTAGTCCCAGTGCTTATTGTTGATGGGCAGGTTGATGAACTCATTGTGGGAACTAATGTGTTGAAGTCTCTGATTAGACAGTTCAAATCAAATGACAGCTACTGGCGGGTGGCGGGTACACCAGGTTCCTCTAGCCAGTGTGATGTCAAATCTGGAGAGATGGAGAGGAGACTCCATCCCAGATAAAGTGGGCACCATTAAGTTGAAGATAGCAGTAACGTGCTACACCGAAGACAATGCCAACCTACATTAACTACCCACAACAGCCCACGATGCCTAACTATGACACCATAGCTAACTAGCATGCTAGCATCCAATAACACACAGTTTAGCACCAATACTTGGTTACAACAGACTACCAATAGTGTGTTAACACACTAAACAGATCATTCGCGTCCGTGTCTAGTTCCTTTCATAACGCAGCAATAATTAAAGGTTGGCTAGCTAGCATAAGTATATTGTATTTAGCTACTACAGTACAGTTAGCTGGTCGTGTTGGCTAGCTAGCAATGGCCACTGTGTTGACTTTGTTTGAAGAACGGCTAGCTAGCTAGCTTCGTGCTAGACCCGGCACCGCCGAAAAACAATGCTAACCTACAGTAACTACCCACAACAGCCCACGATGCCTAACTATGACGCCATGGCTAACTAGCATGCTAGCATCCAATAACACACAGTTTAGCACCAATACTTGGTTACAACAAACTACCAATAGTGTGTTAACACACTAAACAGATAATTCGTGTCCGTGTCTAGTTCCTTTCATAACGCAGCAAAAATTAAACGTTGGCTAGCTAGCACATTAACATTGGAAACAACTCTCCACCGTTGCTAAACGTTACCAGTAGCTACCCGCTAGCTAGCTAGCCTCGTGCTTTCTCCGGGCTCCGCCGTAAACAATACTTACCTACAATAATTACCTACGGAAACCTACAATAACTACCTAAATAAACTACCTACAATACCTAACTACAACTACCTACCTACGATCAAATGCATGGTTTAAGCTTTACTCAACACCATATAAGAAGCCAAGCTTACCTCAAGCTTACCTCCTGCTAGAGAAAACACAACCTCTCCCGACCACAGCACAGCACAGACTGCTCTACAAAGCCATTTGTGACCATTTGTGAGGTCTGGGAAAAATGTAAGACATTTGGATTTTGGGGTGTAGTTACCCTTAAATGCAAGCGTGCACCAGGAAGAGACCTTTGTTTGGTTAAGCGGTGTTGCTGTAGAACAAATGGCCACTGGAGTGATGCAAATGATCACGGTATAATTCTGCCAGGCAGGCATAGGCTACTTTGTAGTTAACATTTACTTGCGAAGGTTTTGGGGAAAGCCATTCCTTCCCTACCAGAAGAAGGTTATCATTAGCATCATCGCTAACGGCTACACAAAGTGTAGACATACGCGCGCACCGCACACATGCACACAGACAGGGGCATTCCTGTGCCGTTTCAGAAAGTTCATGGAAATACGAATCACTGATGCATTTTGTTCATGTCTTATGATTGACTTGGGCAAATGAATGCGTTTTCTAACAAGTTGAATAGATTTAGTTGATTTCTTACTAAGTTCAATAAATGTTTGAATATTGTTGAATTTCGGTTTAATGTCTGGATTCCGTGATTCGGTCCGCAACGCCTATTTTATAGGGCCCTAGTCAATGAACTTGTCATAAATCAACATAGGATATGCCCTCTTCCCCCCCCCCCCAACAAGACTCAAATATATATATATATATTGGAAATGTAAGCAAGGGTTGAGCTTCTTCAGTTTGTGTCACAAAGTGGATACGTTTCTGTGTCCCTTTCAGAGTGAGTGACACATTGACTTTATATAGTGTACCAAGAGTTGTTCCCTCTGTACGGCCATACCAGCCTGAATACGCCTGATCTCGTCCGATCTCAGAAGCTAAGCAGGTTTGGGCCTGGTTAGTACTTGGATGGGAGACCGCCTGGGAATACCAGGTGCTGTAAGCTTTTTGTCCCAGTAGAGCGTGCTCTTGTGTCATGAAGCAACTGCTTTTTATTTATCACCCTAATAATATCATGGATTGTTATTGGACTAAATGCAGTTTGTGTGCTGCCCTGCCCTGATCAAATCAAATCAAATAATGGACAGTGCTTTTCCCTCAAAATATAGGCAGTACATGCAGCCTTTGTTTTTAGTCTAGGAGACAGTCAATGTCTGTAGTCCATTAGGGCACTATACAATCCCTTCAATGTGTTGCCTGATTCCGTTAATTCCCAAGTTCCCTTTTCTCCGTTTAGATTTCCCCGTTGACCGTTTGTCCCTGTTTTGGCAGGTTTTCGCTCTCAAAAGTACACCTTTTTAATAGCAAAACAGCACAATTGGATGTTCTATGTCCACAACAATGTTTAAACCCTATCAGGTGACCATTTGTGAGGTCTGGGAAAAATTTAAGACATTTAGATGTTGGGGTGTAGTTACCCTTAAATGCAAGCATGCACCAGGAAGAGACCTTTGTTTGGTTAAGCGGTGTTGCTGTAGAACAAATGGCAACTGGAGTGATGCAAATGATCACGGTATAATTCTGCCAGGCAGGCATAGGCTACTTTGTAGTTAACATTTACTTGCGAAGGTTTTGGGGAAAGCCATTCCTTCCCTACCAGAAGAAGGTTATCATTAGCATCATCGCTAACGGCTACACAAAGTGTAGACATACGCGCGCACTGCACACATGCACACAGACAGGGGCATTCCTGTGCCGTTTCAGAAAGTTCATGGAAATACGAATCACTGATGCATTTTGTTCATGTCTTATGATTGACTTGGGCAAATGAATGCGTTTTCTAACAAGTTGAATAGATTTAGTTGATTTCTTACTAAGTTCAATAAATGTTTGAATATTGTTGAATTTCGGTTTAATGTCTGGATTCCGTGATTCGGTCCGCAACGCCTATTTTATAGGGCCCTAGTCAATGAACTTGTCATAAATCAACATAGGATATGCCCTCCCCCCCCCCCCCCCCCCAACAAGACTCAAATATATATATATATATATATTGGAAATGTAAGCAGGGGTTGAGCTTCTTCAGTTTGTGTCACAAAGTGGATACGTTTCTGTGTCCCTTTCAGAGTGAGTGACACATTGACTTTATATAGTGTACCAAGAGTTGCTCCCTCGCTTACGGCCATACCAGCCTGAATACGCCCGATCTCGTCCGATCTCGGAAGCTAAGCAGTGTCGGGCCTGGTTAGTACTTGGATGGGAGACCGCCTGGGAATACCAGGTGCTGTAGGCTTTTTGTCCCAGTAGAGCGTGCTCTTGTGTCATGGAGCAACTGCTTTTTATTTATCACCCTAATAATATCATGGATTGTTATTGGACTAAATGCAGTTTGTGTGCTGCCCTGCCCTGATCAAATCAAATCAAATAATGGACAGTGCGTTTCCCTCAAAATATAGGCAGTACATGCAGCCTTTGTTTTTAGTCTAGGAGACAGTCAATGTCTGTAGTCCATTAGGGCACTATACAATCCCTTCAATGTTTTGCCTGATTCCGTTAATTCCCAAGTTCCCTTTTCTCCGTTTAGATTTCCCCGTTGACCGTTTGTCCCTGTTTTGGCAGGTTTTCGCTCTCAAAAGTACACCTTTTTAATAGCAAAACAGCACAATTGGATGTTCTATGTCCACAACAATGTTTAAACCCTATCAGGTGACCATTTGTGAGGTCTGGGAAAAATGTAAGACATTTAGATGTTGGGGTGTAGTTACCCTTAAATGCAAGCATGCACCAGGAAGAGACCTTTGTTTGGTTAAGCGGTGTTGCTGTAGAACAAATGGCAACTGGAGTGATGCAAATGATCACGGTATAATTCTGCCAGGCAGGCATAGGCTACTTTGTAGTTAACATTTACTTGCGAAGGTTTTGGGGAAAGCCATTCCTTCCCTACCAGAAGAAGGTTATCATTAGCATCATCGCTAACGGCTACACAAAGTGTAGACATACGCGCGCACCGCACACATGCACACAGACAGGGGCATTCCTGTGCCGTTTCAGAAAGTTCATGGAAATACGAATCACTGATGCATTTTGTTCATGTCTTATGATTGACTTGGGCAAATGAATGCGTTTTCTAACAAGTTGAATAGATTTAGTTGATTTCTTACTAAGTTCAATAAATGTTTGAATATTGTTGAATTTCGGTTTAATGTCTGGATTCCGTGATTCGGTCGGCAACGCCTATTTTATAGGGCCCTAGTCAATGAACTTGTCATAAATCAACATAGGATATGCCCTCTTCCCCCCCCCCCAACAAGACTCAAATATATATATATATATATTGGAAATGTAAGCAGGGGTTGAGCTTCTTCAGTTTGTGTCACAAAGTGGATACGTTTCTGTGTCCCTTTCAGAGTGAGTGACACATTGACTTTATATAGTGTACCAAGAGTTGTTCCCTCGCTTACGGCCATACCAGCCTGAATACGCCCGATCTCGTCCGATCTCGGAAGCTAAGCAGGGTCGGGCCTGGTTAGTACTTGGATTGGAGACCGCCTGGGAATACCAGGTGCTGTAAGCTTTTTGTCCCAGTAGAGCGTGCTCTTGTGTCATGGAGCAACTGCTTTTTATTTATCACCCTAATAATATCATGGATTGTTATTGGACTAAATGCAGTTTGTGTGCTGCCCTGCCCTGATCAAATCAAATCAAATAATGGACAGTGCGTTTCCCTCAAAATATAGGCAGTACATGCAGCCTTTGTTTTTAGTCTAGGAGACAGTCAATGTCTGTAGTCCATTAGGGCACTATACAATCCCTTCAATGTTTTACCTGATTCCGTTAATTCCCAAGTTCCCTTTTCTCCGTTTAGATTTCCCCGTTGACCGTTTGTCCCTGTTTTGGCAGGTTTTCGCTCTCAAAAGTACACCTTTTTAATAGCAAAACAGCACAATTGGATGTTCTATGTCCACAACAATGTTTAAACCCTATCAGGTGACCATTTGTGAGGTCTGGGAAAAATTTAAGACATTTAGATGTTGGGGTGTAGTTACCCTTAAATGCAAGCATGCACCAGGAAGAGACCTTTGTTTGGTTAAGCGGTGTTGCTGTAGAACAAATGGCAACTGGAGTGATGCAAATGATCACGGTATAATTCTGCCAGGCAGGCATAGGCTACTTTGTAGTTAACATTTACTTGCGAAGGTTTTGGGGAAAGCCATTCCTTCCCTACCAGAAGAAGGTTATCATTAGCATCATCGCTAACGGCTACACAAAGTGTAGACATACGCGCGCACTGCACACATGCACACAGACAGGGGCATTCCTGTGCCGTTTCAGAAAGTTCATGGAAATACGAATCACTGATGCATTTTGTTCATGTCTTATGATTGACTTGGGCAAATGAATGCGTTTTCTAACAAGTTGAATAGATTTAGTTGATTTCTTACTAAGTTCAATAAATGTTTGAATATTGTTGAATTTCGGTTTAATGTCTGGATTCCGTGATTCGGTCCGCAACGCCTATTTTATAGGGCCCTAGTCAATGAACTTGTCATAAATCAACATAGGATATGCCCTCTTCCCCCCCCCCCAACAAGACTCAAATATATATATATATATATTGGAAATGTAAGCAGGGGTTGAGCTTCTTCAGTTTGTGTCACAAAGTGGATACGTTTCTGTGTCCCTTTCAGAGTGAGTGACACATTGACTTTATATAGTGTACCAAGAGTTGCTCCCTCGCTTACGGCCATACCAGCCTGAATACGCCCGATCTCGGAAGCTAAGCAGTGTCGGGCCTGGTTAGTACTTGGATGGGAGACCGCCTGGGAATACCAGGTGCTGTAGGCTTTTTGTCCCAGTAGAGCGTGCTCTTGTGTCATGGAGCAACTGCTTTTTATTTATCACCCTAATAATATCATGGATTGTTATTGGACTAAATGCAGTTTGTGTGCTGCCCTGCCCTGATCAAATCAAATCAAATAATGGACAGTGCGTTTCCCTCAAAATATAGGCAGTACATGCAGCCTTTGTTTTTAGTCTAGGAGACAGTGAATGTCTGTAGTCCATTAGGGCACTATACAATCCCTTCAATGTTTTGCCTGATTCCGTTAATTCCCAAGTTCCCTTTTCTCCGTTTAGATTTCCCCGTTGACCGTTTGTCCCTGTTTTGGCAGGTTTTCGCTCTCAAAAGTACACCTTTTTAATAGCAAAACAGCACAATTGGATGTTCTATGTCCACAACAATGTTTAAACCCTATCAGGTGACCATTTGTGAGGTCTGGGAAAAATGTAAGACATTTAGATGTTGGGGTGTAGTTACCCTTAAATGCAAGCATGCACCAGGAAGAGACCTTTGTTTGGTTAAGCGGTGTTGC
The DNA here is from genome assembly GCF_964263955.1 of Coregonus lavaretus. Classification (NCBI taxonomy): domain Eukaryota; kingdom Metazoa; phylum Chordata; class Actinopteri; order Salmoniformes; family Salmonidae; genus Coregonus; species Coregonus lavaretus. Next base: position 122,422 of record NW_028156998.1, on the reverse strand, counting down.
TGTAGAACAAATGGCAACTGGAGTGATGCAAATGATCACGGTATAATTCTGCCAGGCAGGCATAGGCTACTTTGTAGTTAACATTTACTTGCGAAGGTTTTGGGGAAAGCCATTCCTTCCCTACCAGAAGAAGGTTATCATTAGCATCATCGCTAACGGCTACACAAAGTGTAGACATACGCGCGCACCGCACACATGCACACAGACAGGGGCATTCCTGTGCCGTTTCAGAAAGTTCATGGAAATACGAATCACTGATGCATTTTGTTCATGTCTTATGATTGACTTGGGCAAATGAATGCGTTTTCTAACAAGTTGAATAGATTTAGTTGATTTCTTACTAAGTTCAATAAATGTTTGAATATTGTTGAATTTCGGTTTAATGTCTGGATTCCGTGATTCGGTCCGCAACGCCTATTTTATAGGGCCCTAGTCAATGAACTTGTCATAAATCAACATAGGATATGCCCTCTTCCCCCCCCCCCCAACAAGACTCAAATATATATATATATATATTGGAAATGTAAGCAGGGGTTGAGCTTCTTCAGTTTGTGTCACAAAGTGGATACGTTTCTGTGTCCCTTTCAGAGTGAGTGACACATTGACTTTATATAGTGTACCAAGAGTTGTTCCCTCGCTTACGGCCATACCAGCCTGAATACGCCCGATCTCATCTGATCTCGGAAGCTAAGCAGGGTTGGGCCTGGTTAGTACTTGGATGGGAGACCGCCTGGGAATACCAGGTGCTGTAAGCTTTTTGTCCCAGTAGAGCGTGCTCTTGTGTCATGGAGCAACTGCTTTTTATTTATCACCCTAATAATATCATGGATTGTTATTGGACTAAATGCAGTTTGTGTGCTGCCCTGCCCTGATCAAATCAAATCAAATAATGGACAGTGCGTTTCCCTCAAAATATAGGCAGTACATGCAGCCTTTGTTTTTAGTCTAGGAGACAGTCAATGTCTGTAGTCCATTAGGGCACTATACAATCCCTTCAATGTTTTGCCTGATTCCGTTAATTCCCAAGTTCCCTTTTCTCCGTTTAGATTTCCCCGTTGACCGTTTGTCCCTGTTTAGGCAGGTTTTCGCTCTCAAAAGTACACCTTTTTAATAGCAAAACAGCACAATTGGATGTTCTATGTCCACAACAATGTTTAAACCCTATCAGGTGACCATTTGTGAGGTCTGGGAAAAATGTAAGACATTTAGATGTTGGGGTGTAGTTACCCTTAAATGCAAGCATGCACCAGGAAGAGACCTTTGTTTGGTTAAGCGGTGTTGCTGTAGAACAAATGGCAACTGGAGTGATGCAAATGATCACGGTATAATTCTGCCAGGCAGGCATAGGCTACTTTGTAGTTAACATTTACTTGCGAAGGTTTTGGGGAAAGCCATTCCTTCCCTACCAGAAGAAGGTTATCATTAGCATCATCGCTAACGGCTACACAAAGTGTAGACATACGCGCGCACCGCACACATGCACACAGACAGGGGCATTCCTGTGCCGTTTCAGAAAGTTCATGGAAATACGAATCACTGATGCATTTTGTTCATGTCTTATGATTGACTTGGGCAAATGAATGCGTTTTCTAACAAGTTGAATAGATTTAGTTGATTTCTTACTAAGTTCAATAAATGTTTGAATATTGTTGAATTTCGGTTTAATGTCTGGATTCCGTGATTCGGTCCGCAACGCCTATTTTATAGGGCCCTAGTCAATGAACTTGTCATAAATCAACATAGGATATGCCCTCTTCCCCCCCCCCCAACAAGACTCAAATATATATATATATATATTGGAAATGTAAGCAGGGGTTGAGCTTCTTCAGTTTGTGTCACAAAGTGGATACGTTTCTGTGTCCCTTTCAGAGTGAGTGACACATTGACTTTATATAGTGTACCAAGAGTTGTTCCCTCGCTTACGGCCATACCAGCCTGAATACGCCCGATCTCGTCTGATCTCGGAAGCTAAGCAGGGTCGGGCCTGGTTAGTACTTGGATGGGAGACCGCCTGGGAATACCAGGTGCTGTAAGCTTTTTGTCCCAGTAGAGCGTGCTCTTGTGTCATGGAGCAACTGCTTTTTATTTATCACCCTAATAATATCATGGATTGTTATTGGACTAAATGCAGTTTGTGTGCTGCCCTGCCCTGATCAAATCAAATCAAATAATGGACAGTGCGTTTCCCTCAAAATATAGGCAGTACATGCAGCCTTTGTTTTTAGTCTAGGAGACAGTCAATGTCTGTAGTCCATTAGGGCACTATACAATCCCTTCAATGTTTTGCCTGATTCCGTTAATTCCCAAGTTCCCTTTTCTCCGTTTAGATTTCCCCGTTGACCGTTTGTCCCTGTTTTGGCAGGTTTTCGCTCTCAAAAGTACACATTTTTAATAGCAAAACAGCACAATTGGATGTTCTATGTCCACAACAATGTTTAAACCCTATCAGGTGACCATTTGTGAGGTCTGGGAAAAATGTAAGACATTTAGATGTTGGGGTGTAGTTACCCTTAAATGCAAGCATGCACCAGGAAGAGACCTTTGTTTGGTTAAGCGGTGTTGCTGTAGAACAAATGGCAACTGGAGTGATGCAAATGATCACGGTATAATTCTGCCAGGCAGGCATAGGCTACTTTGTAGTTAACATTTACTTGCGAAGGTTTTGGGGAAAGCCATTCCTTCCCTACCAGAAGAAGGTTATCATTAGCATCATCGCTAACGGCTACACAAAGTGTAGACATACGCGCGCACCGCACACATGCACACAGACGGGGCATTCCTGTGCCGTTTCAGAAAGTTCATGGAAATACGAATCACTGATGCATTTTGTTCATGTCTTATGATTGACTTGGGCAAATGAATGCGTTTTCTAACAAGTTGAATAGATTTAGTTGATTTCTTACTAAGTTCAATAAATGTTTGAATATTGTTGAATTTCGGTTTAATGTCTGGATTCCGTGATTCGGTCCGCAACGCCTATTTTATAGGGCCCTAGTCAATGAACTTGTCATAAATCAACATAGGATATGCACTCTTCCCCCCCCCCCAACAAGACTCAAATATATATATATATATATTGGAAATGTAAGCAGGGGTTGAGCTTCTTCAGTTTGTGTCACAAAGTGGATACGTTTCTGTGTCCCTTTCAGAGTGAGTGACACATTGACTTTATATAGTGTACCAAGAGTTGTTCCCTCGCTTACGGCCATACCAGCCTGAATACGCCCGATCTCGTCTGATCTCAGAAGCTAAGCAGGGTCGGGCCTGGTTAGTACTTGGATGGGAGACCGCCTGGGAATACCAGGTGCTGTAAGCTTTTTGTCCCAGTAGAGCGTGCTCTTGTGTCATGGAGCAACTGCTTTTTATTTATCACCCTAATAATATCATGGATTGTTATTGGACTAAATGCAGTTTGTGTGCTGCCCTGCCCTGATCAAATCAAATCAAATAATGGACAGTGCGTTTCCCTCAAAATATAGGCAGTACATGCAGCCTTTGTTTTTAGTCTAGGAGACAGTCAATGTCTGTAGTCCATTAGGGCACTATACAATCCCTTCAATGTTTTGCCTGATTCCGTTAATTCCCAAGTTCCCTTTTCTCCGTTTAGATTTCCCCGTTGACCGTTTGTCCCTGTTTAGGCAGGTTTTCGCTCTCAAAAGTACACCTTTTTAATAGCAAAACAGCACAATTGGATGTTCTATGTCCACAACAATGTTTAAACCCTATCAGGTGACCATTTGTGAGGTCTGGGAAAAATGTAAGACATTTAGATGTTGGGGTGTAGTTACCCTTAAATGCAAGCATGCACCAGGAAGAGACCTTTGTTTGGTTAAGCGGTGTTGCTGTAGAACAAATGGCAACTGGAGTGATGCAAATGATCACGGTATAATTCTGCCAGGCAGGCATAGGCTACTTTGTAGTTAACATTTACTTGCGAAGGTTTTGGGGAAAGCCATTCCTTCCCTACCAGAAGAAGGTTATCATTAGCATCATCGCTAACGGCTACACAAAGTGTAGACATACGCGCGCACCGCACACATGCACACAGACAGGGGCATTCCTGTGCCGTTTCAGAAAGTTCATGGAAATACGAATCACTGATGCATTTTGTTCATGTCTTATGATTGACTTGGGCAAATGAATGCGTTTTCTAACAAGTTGAATAGATTTAGTTGATTTCTTACTAAGTTCAATAAATGTTTGAATATTGTTGAATTTCGGTTTAATGTCTGGATTCCGTGATTCGGTCCGCAACGCCTATTTTATAGGGCCCTAGTCAATGAACTTGTCATAAATCAACATAGGATATGCCCTCTTCCCCCCCCCCCAACAAGACTCAAATATATATATATATATATTGGAAATGTAAGCAGGGGTTGAGCTTCTTCAGTTTGTGTCACAAAGTGGATACGTTTCTGTGTCCCTTTCAGAGTGAGTGACACATTGACTTTATATAGTGTACCAAGAGTTGTTCCCTCGCTTACGGCCATACCAGCCTGAATACGCCTGATCTCGTCTGATCTCGGAAGCTAAGCAGGGTCGGGCCTGGTTAGTACTTGGATGGGAGACCGCCTGGGAATACCAGGTGCTGTAAGCTTTTTGTCCCAGTAGAGCGTGCTCTTGTGTCATGGAGCAACTGCTTTTTATTTATCACCCTAATAATATCATGGATTGTTATTGGACTAAATGCAGTTTGTGTGCTGCCCTGCCCTGATCAAATCAAATCAAATAATGGACAGTGCGTTTGCCTCAAAATATAGGCAGTACATGCAGCCTTTGTTTTTAGTCTAGGAGACAGTCAATGTCTGTAGTCCATTAGGGCACTATACAATCCCTTCAATGTTTTGCCTGATTCCGTTAATTCCCAAGTTCCCTTTTCTCCGTTTAGATTTCCCCGTTGACCGTTTGTCCCTGTTTAGGCAGGTTTTCGCTCTCAAAAGTACACCTTTTTAATAGCAAAACAGCACAATTGGATGTTCTATGTCCACAACAATGTTTAAACCCTATCAGGTGACCATTTGTGAGGTCTGGGAAAAATGTAAGACATTTAGATGTTGGGGTGTAGTTACCCTTAAATGCAAGCATGCACCAGGAAGAGACCTTTGTTTGGTTAAGCGGTGTTGCTGTAGAACAAATGGCAACTGGAGTGATGCAAATGATCACGGTATAATTCTGCCAGGCAGGCATAGGCTACTTTGTAGTTAACATTTACTTGCGAAGGTTTTGGGGAAAGCCATTCCTTCCCTACCAGAAGAAGGTTATCATTAGCATCATCGCTAACGGCTACACAAAGTGTAGACATACGCGCGCACCGCACACATGCACACAGACAGGGGCATTCCTGTGCCGTTTCAGAAAGTTCATGGAAATACGAATCACTGATGCATTTTGTTCATGTCTTATGATTGACTTGGGCAAATGAATGCGTTTTCTAACAAGTTGAATAGATTTAGTTGATTTCTTACTAAGTTCAATAAATGTTTGAATATTGTTGAATTTCGGTTTAATGTCTGGATTCCGTGATTCGGTCCGCAACGCCTATTTTATAGGGCCCTAGTCAATGAACTTGTCATAAATCAACATAGGATATGCCCTCTTCCCCCCCCCCCAACAAGACTCAAATATATATATATATATATTGGAAATGTAAGCAGGGGTTGAGCTTCTTCAGTTTGTGTCACAAAGTGGATACGTTTCTGTGTCCCTTTCAGAGTGAGTGACACATTGACTTTATATAGTGTACCAAGAGTTGTTCCCTCGCTTACGGCCATACCAGCCTGAATACGCCCGATCTCGTCTGATCTCGGAAGCTAAGCAGGGTCGGGCCTGGTTAGTACTTGGATGGGAGACCTCCTGGGAATACCAGTTGCTGTAAGCTTTTTGTCCCAGTAGAGCGTGCTCTTGTGTCATGGAGCAACTGCTTTTTATTTATCACCCTAATAATATCATGGATTGTTATTGGACTAAATGCAGTTTGTGTGCTGCCCTGCCCTGATCAAATCAAATCAAATAATGGACAGTGCGTTTCCCTCAAAATATAGGCAGTACATGCAGCCTTTGTTTTTAGTCTAGGAGACAGTCAATGTCTGTAGTCCATTAGGGCACTATACAATCCCTTCAATGTTTTGCCTGATTCCGTTAATTCCCAAGTTCCCTTTTCTCCGTTTAGATTTCCCCGTTGACCGTTTGTCCCTGTTTTGGCAGGTTTTCGCTCTCAAAAGTACACCTTTTTAATAGCAAAACAGCACAATTGGATGTTCTATGTCCACAACAATGTTTAAACCCTATCAGGTGACCATTTGTGAGGTCTGGGAAAAATGTAAGACATTTAGATGTTGGGGTGTAGTTACCCTTAAATGCAAGCATGCACCAGGAAGAGACCTTTGTTTGGTTAAGCGGTGTTGCTGTAGAACAAATGGCAACTGGAGTGATGCAAATGATCACGGTATAATTCTGCCAGGCAGGCATAGGCTACTTTGTAGTTAACATTTACTTGCGAAGGTTTTGGGGAAAGCCATTCCTTCCCTACCAGAAGAAGGTTATCATTAGCATCATCGCTAACGGCTACACAAAGTGTAGACATACGCGCGCACCGCACACATGCACACAGACAGGGGCATTCCTGTGCCGTTTCAGAAAGTTCATGGAAATACGAATCACTGATGCATTTTGTTCATGTCTTATGATTGACTTGGGCAAATGAATGCGTTTTCTAACAAGTTGAATAGATTTAGTTGATTTCTTACTAAGTTCAATAAATGTTTGAATATTGTTGAATTTCGGTTTAATGTCTGGATTCCGTGATTCGGTCCGCAACGCCTATTTTATAGGGCCCTAGTCAATGAACTTGTCATAAATCAACATAGGATATGCCCTCTTCGCCCCCCCCCAACAAGACTCAAATATATATATATATATATTGGAAATGTAAGCAGGGGTTGAGCTTCTTCAGTTTGTGTCACAAAGTGGATACGTTTCTGTGTCCCTTTCAGAGTGAGTGACACATTGACTTTATATAGTGTACCAAGAGTTGTTCCCTCGCTTACGGCCATACCAGCCTGAATACGCCTGATCTCGTCTGATCTCGGAAGCTAAACAGGGTCGGGCTTGGATGGGAGACCGCCTGGGAATACCAGGTGCTGTAAGCTTTTTGTCCCAGTAGAGCGTGCTCTTGTGTCATGGAGCAACTGCTTTTTATTTATCACCCTAATAATATCATGGATTGTTATTGGACTAAATGCAGTTTGTGTGCTGCCCTGCCCTGATCAAATCAAATCAAATAATGGACAGTGCGTTTCCCTCAAAATATAGGCAGTACATGCAGCCTTTGTTTTTAGTCTAGGAGACAGTCAATGTCTGTAGTCCATTAGGGCACTATACAATCCCTTCAATGTTTTGCCTGATTCCGTTAATTCCCAAGTTCCCTTTTCTCCGTTTAGATTTCCCCGTTGACCGGTTGTCCCTGTTTTGGCAGGTTTTCGCTCTCAAAAGTACACCTTTTTAATAGCAAAACAGCACAATTGGATGTTCTATGTCCACAACAATGTTTAAACCCTATCAGGTGACCATTTGTGAGGTCTGGGAAAAATGTAAGACATTTAGATGTTGGGGTGTAGTTACCCTTAAATGCAAGCATGCACCAGGAAGAGACCTTTGTTTGGTTAAGCGGTGTTGCTGTAGAACAAATGGCAACTGGAGTGATGCAAATGATCACGGTATAATTCTGCCAGGCAGGCATAGGCTACTTTGTAGTTAACATTTACTTGCGAAGGTTTTGGGGAAAGCCATTCCTTCCCTACCAGAAGAAGGTTATCATTAGCATCATCGCTAACGGCTACACAAAGTGTAGACATACGCGCGCACCGCACACATGCACACAGACAGGGGCATTCCTGTGCCGTTTCAGAAAGTTCATGGAAATACGAATCACTGATGCATTTTGTTCATGTCTTATGATTGACTTGGGCAAATGAATGCGTTTTCTAACAAGTTGAATAGATTTAGTTGATTTCTTACTAAGTTCAATAAATGTTTGAATATTGTTGAATTTCGGTTTAATGTCTGGATTCCGTGATTCGGTCCGCAACGCCTATTTTATAGGGCCCTAGTCAATGAACTTGTCATAAATCAACATAGGATATGCCCTCTTCCCCCCCCCCCAACAAGACTCAAATATATATATATATATATTGGAAATGTAAGCAGGGGTTGAGCTTCTTCAGTTTGTGTCACAAAGTGGATACGTTTCTGTGTCCCTTTCAGAGTGAGTGACACATTGACTTTATATAGTGTACCAAGAGTTGTTCCCTCGCTTACGGCCATACCAGCCTGAATACGCCCGATCTCGTCCGATCTCGGAAGCTAAGCAGGGTTGGGCCTGGTTAGTACTTGGATGGGAGACCGCCTGGGAATACCAGGTGCTGTAAGCTTTTTGTCCCAGTAGAGCGTGCTCTTGTGTCATGGAGCAACTGCTTTTTATTTATCACCCTAATAATATCATGGATTGTTATTGGACTAAATGCAGTTTGTGTGCTGCCCTGCCCTGATCAAATCAAATCAAATAATGGACAGTGCGTTTCCCTCAAAATATAGGCAGTACATGCAGCCTTTGTTTTTAGTCTAGGAGACAGTCAATGTCTGTAGTCCATTAGGGCACTATACAATCCCTTCAATGTTTTGCCTGATTCCGTTAATTCCCAAGTTCCCTTTTCTCCGTTTAGATTTCCCCGTTGACCGTTTGTCCCTGTTTTGGCAGGTTTTCGCTCTCAAAAGTACACCTTTTTAATAGCAAAACAGCACAATTGGATGTTCTATGTCCACAATAATGTTTAAACCCTATCAGGTGACCATTTGTGAGGTCTGGGAAAAATGTAAGACATTTAGATGTTGGGGTGTAGTTACCCTTAAATGCAAGCATGCACCAGGAAGAGACCTTTGTTTGGTTAAGCGGTGTTGCTGTAGAACAAATGGCAACTGGAGTGATGCAAATGATCACGGTATAATTCTGCCATGCAGGCATAGGCTACTTTGTAGTTAACATTTACTTGCGAAGGTTTTGGGGAAAGCCATTCCTTCCCTACCAGAAGAAGGTTATCATTAGCATCATCGCTAACGGCTACACAAAGTGTAGACATACGCGCGCACCGCACACATGCACAAAGACAGGGGCATTCCTGTGCCGTTTCAGAAAGTTCATGGAAATACGAATCACTGATGCATTTTGTTCATGTCTTATGATTGACTTGGGCAAATGAATGCGTTTTCTAACAAGTTGAATAGATTTAGTTGATTTCTTACTAAGTTCAATAAATGTTTGAATATTGTTGAATTTCGGTTTAATGTCTGGATTCCGTGATTCGGTCCGCAACGCCTATTTTATAGGGCCCTAGTCAATGAACTTGTCATAAATCAACATAGGATATGCCCTCTTCCCCCCCCCCCCAACAAGACTCAAATATATATATATATATATTGGAAATGTAAGCAGGGGTTGAGCTTCTTCAGTTTGTGTCACAAAGTGGATACGTTTCTGTGTCCCTTTCAGAGTGAGTGACACATTGACTTTATATAGTGTACCAAGAGTTGTTCCCTCGCTTACGGCCATACCAGCCTGATTACGCCCGATCTCGTCCGATCTTGGAAGCTAAGCAGGGTCGGGCCTGGTTAGTACTTGGATGGGAGACCGCCTGGGAATACCAGGTGCTGTAAGCATTTTGTCCCAGTAGAGCGTGCTCTTGTGTCATGGAGCAACTGCTTTTTATTTATCACCCTAATAATATCATGGATTGTTATTGGACTAAATGCAGTTTGTGTGCTGCCCTGCCCTGATCAAATCAAATCAAATAATGGACAGTGCGTTTCCCTCAAAATATAGGCAGTACATGCAGCCTTTGTTTTTAGTCTAGGAGACAGTCAATGTCTGTAGTCCATTAGGGCACTATACAATCCCTTCAATGTTTTGCCTGATTCCGTTAATTCCCAAGTTCCCTTTTCTCCGTTTAGATTTCCCCGTTGACCGTTTGTCCCTGTTTTGGCAGGTTTTCGCTCTCAAAAGTACACCTTTTTAATAGCAAAACAGCACAATTGGATGTTCTATGTCCACAACAATGTTTAAACCCTATCAGGTGACCATTTGTGAGGTCTGGGAAAAATGTAAGACATTTAGATGTTGGGGTGTAGTTACCCTTAAATGCAAGCATGCACCAGGAAGAGACCTTTGTTTGGTTAAGCGGTGTTGCTGTAGAACAAATGGCAACTGGAGTGATGCAAATGATCACGGTATAATTCTGCCAGGCAGGCATAGGCTACTTTGTAGTTAACATTTACTTGCGAAGGTTTTGGGGAAAGCCATTCCTTCCCTACCAGAAGAAGGTTATCATTAGCATCATCGCTAACGGCTACACAAAGTGTTGACATACGCGCGCACCGCACACATGCACACAGACAGGGGCATTCCTGTGCCGTTTCAGAAAGTTCATGGAAATACGAATCACTGATGCATTTTGTTCATGTCTTATGATTGACTTGGGCAAATGAATGCGTTTTCTAACAAGTTGAATAGATTTAGTTGATTTCTTACTAAGTTCAATAAATGTTTGAATATTGTTGAATTTCGGTTTAATGTCTGGATTCCGTGATTCGGTCCGCAACGCCTATTTTATAGGGCCCTAGTCAATGAACTTGTCATAAATCAACATAGGATATGCCCTCTTCCCCCCCCCCCCCAACAAGACTCAAATATATATATATATATATATTGGAAATGTAAGCAGGGGTTGAGCTTCTTCAGTTTGTGTCACAAAGTGGATACGTTTCTGTGTCCCTTTCAGAGTGAGTGACACATTGACTTTATATAGTGTACCAAGAGTTGTTCCCTCGCTTATGGCCATACCAGCCTGAATACGCCCGATCTCGGAAGCTAAGCAGGGTCGGGCCTGGTTAGTACTTGGATGGGAGACTGCCTGGGAATAACAGGTGCTGTAAGCTTTTTGTCCCAGTAGAGCGTGCTCTTGTGTCATGGAGCAACTGCTTTTTATTTATCACCCTAATAATATCATGGATTGTTATTGGACTAAATGCAGTTTGTGTGCTGCCCTGCCCTGATCAAATCAAATCAAATAATGGACAGTGCGTTTCCCTCAAAATATAGGCAGTACATGCAGCCTTTGTTTTTAGTCTAGGAGACAGTCAATGTCTGTAGTCCATTAGGGCACTATACAATCCCTTCAATGTTTTGCCTGATTCCGTTAATTCCCAAGTTCCCTTTTCTCCGTTTAGATTTCCCCGTTGACCGTTTGTCCCTGTTTTGGCAGGTTTTCGCTCTCAAAAGTACACCTTTTTAATAGCAAAACAGCACAATTGGATGTTCTATGTCCACAACAATGTTTAAACCCTATCAGGTGACCATTTGTGAGGTCTGGGAAAAATGTAAGACATTTAGATGTTGGGGTGTAGTTACCCTTAAATGCAAGCATGCACCAGGAAGAGACCTTTGTTTGGTTAAGCGGTGTTGCTGTAGAACAAATGGCAACTGGAGTGATGCAAATGATCACGGTATAATTCTGCCATGCAGGCATAGGCTACTTTGTAGTTAACATTTACTTGCGAAGGTTTTGGGGAAAGCCATTCCTTCCCTACCAGAAGAAGGTTATCATTAGCATCATCGCTAACGGCTACACAAAGTGTAGACATACGCGCGCACCGCACACATGCACACAGACAGGGGCATTCCTGTGCCGTTTCAGAAAGTTCATGGAAATACGAATCACTGATGCATTTTGTTCATGTCTTATGATTGACTTGGGCAAATGAATGCGTTTTCTAACAAGTTGAATAGATTTAGTTGATTTCTTACTAAGTTCAATAAATGTTTGAATATTGTTGAATTTCGGTTTAATGTCTGGATTCCGTGATTCGGTCCGCAACGCCTATTTTATAGGGCCCTAGTCAATGAACTTGTCATAAATCAACATAGGATATGCCCTCTTCCCCCCCCCCCCCCAACAAGACTCAAATATATATATATATATATATATATTGGAAATGTAAGCAGGGGTTGAGCTTCTTCAGTTTGTGTCACAAAGTGGATACGTTTCTGTGTCCCTTTCAGAGTGAGTGACACATTGACTTTATATAGTGTACCAAGAGTTGTTCCCTCGCTTACGGCCATACCAGCCTGAATACGCCCGATCTCGTCTGATCTCGGAAGCTAAGCAGGGTCGGGCCTGGTTAGTACTTGGATGGGAGACCGCCTGGGAATACCAGGTGCTGTAAGCATTTTGTCCCAGTAGAGCGTGCTCTTGTGTCATGGAGCAACTGCTTTTTATTTATCACCCTAATAATATCATGGATTGTTATTGGACTAAATGCAGTTTGTGTGCTGCCCTGCCCTGATCAAATCAAATCAAATAATGGACAGTGCGTTTCCCTCAAAATATAGGCAGTACATGCAGCCTTTGTTTTTAGTCTAGGAGACAGTCAATGTCTGTAGTCCATTAGGGCACTATACAATCCCTTCAATGTTTTGCCTGATTCCGTTAATTCCCAAGTTCCCTTTTCTCCGTTTAGATTTCCCCGTTGACCGTTTGTCCCTGTTTTGGCAGGTTTTCGCTCTCAAAAGTACACCTTTTTAATAGCAAAACAGCACAATTGGATGTTCTATGTCCACAACAATGTTTAAACCCTATCAGGTGACCATTTGTGAGGTCTGGGAAAAATGTAAGACATTTAGATGTTGGGGTGTAGTTACCCTTAAATGCAAGCATGCACCAGGAAGAGACCTTTGTTTGGTTAAGCGGTGTTGCTGTAGAACAAATGGCAACTGGAGTGATGCAAATGATCACGGTATAATTCTGCCATGCAGGCATAGGCTACTTTGTAGTTAACATTTACTTGCGAAGGTTTTGGGGAAAGCCATTCCTTCCCTACCAGAAGAAGGTTATCATTAGCATCATCGCTAACGGCTACACAAAGTGTAGACATACGCGCGCACCGCACACATGCACACAGACAGGGGCATTCCTGTGCCGTTTCAGAAAGTTCATGGAAATACGAATCACTGATGCATTTTGTTCATGTCTTATGATTGACTTGGGCAAATGAATGCGTTTTCTAACAAGTTGAATAGATTTAGTTGATTTCTTACTAAGTTCAATAAATGTTTGAATATTGTTGAATTTCGGTTTAATGTCTGGATTCCGTGATTCGGTCCGCAACGCCTATTTTATAGGGCCCTAGTCAATGAACTTGTCATAAATCAACATAGGATATGCCCTCTTCCCCCCCCCCCCAACAAGACTCAAATATATATATATATATATTGGAAATGTAAGCAGGGGTTGAGCTTCTTCAGTTTGTGTCACAAAGTGGATACGTTTCTGTGTCCCTTTCAGAGTGAGTGACACATTGACTTTATATAGTGTACCAAGAGTTGTTCCCTCGCTTACGGCCATACCAGCCTGAATACGCCCGATCTCGTCCGATCTCGGAAGCTAAGCAGGGTTGGGCCTGGTTAGTATTTGGATGGGAGACCGCCTGGGAATACCAGGTGCTGTAAGCATTTTGTCCCAGTAGAGCGTGCTCTTGTGTCATGGAGCAACTGCTTTTTATTTATCACCCTAATAATATCATGGATTGTTATTGGACTAAATGCAGTTTGTGTGCTGCCCTGCCCTGATCAAATCAAATCAAATAATGGACAGTGCGTTTCCCTCAAAATATAGGCAGTACATGCAGCCTTTGTTTTTAGTCTAGGAGACAGTCAATGTCTGTAGTCCATTAGGGCACTATACAATCCCTTCAATGTTTTGCCTGATTCCGTTAATTCCCAAGTTCCCTTTTCTCCGTTTAGATTTCCCCGTTGACCGTTTGTCCCTGTTTTGGCAGGTTTTCGCTCTCAAAAGTACACCTTTTTAATAGCAAAACAGCACAATTGGATGTTCTATGTCCACAACAATGTTTAAACCCTATCAGGTGACCATTTGTGAGGTCTGGGAAAAATGTAAGACATTTAGATGTTGGGGTGTAGTTACCCTTAAATGCAAGCATGCACCAGGAAGAGACCTTTGTTTGGTTAAGCGGTGTTGCTGTAGAACAATTTTTTTTTTTATATATTTTTTTATTTATTTCACCTTTATTTAACCAGGTAAGCCAGTTGAGAACAGGTTCTCATTTACAACTGCGACCTGGCCAAGACAAAGCAAAGTAGTGCAACAAAAACAACACAGAGTTACATATGGGGTAAAAAAAACATAAAGTCAGAGATACAACAGAAAATATATATACAGTGTGTCCAAATGTAGCAAGTTATGGAGGTAAGGCAATAAATAGGCTATAGTGCAGAATAATTACAATAGTATTAACACTGGAATGCTAGATGTGCAAGAGATTATGTGCAAATAGAGATACTGGACTGCAAAAGAGCAATTTAAATAACAATATAGGGATGAGGTAGTTGGGTGGGCTAATTTCAGATGGGCTGTGTACAGGTGCAGTGATCGGTAAGGTGCTCTGACAACTGATGCTTAAAGTTATTGAGGGAGATAAGAGTCTCCAGCTTCAGAGATTTTTGCAATTCGTTCCAGTCATTGGCAGCAGAGAACTGGAAGGAATGGCGGCCAAAGGAGGTGTTGGCTTTGGGAATGACCAGTGAGATATACCTGCTGGAGCGCAGACTACGGGTGGGTGCTGCTATGGTGACCAATGAGCTAAGATAAGGCGGGGATTTGCCTAGCAGTGATTTATAGATGGCCTGGAGCCAGTGGGTTTGACGACGAACATGTAGTGAGGACCAGCCAACAAGAGCGTACAGGTCACAGTGGTGGGTAGTGTATGGGGCTTTGGAGACAAAACGGATGGCACTGTGATAGACTACATCCAATTTGCTGAGTAGAGTGTTGGAGGCTATTTTATAAATGACATCGCCGAAGTCAAGGATCGGTAGGATAGTCAGTTTTACGAGGGCATGTTTGGCAGCATGAGTGAAGGAGGCTTTGTTGCGAAATAGGAAGCCGATTCTAGATTTAACTTTGGATTGGAGATTCTTTATGTGAGTCTGGAAGTTGAGTTTACAGTCTAACCAGACACCTAGATATTTGTAGTTGTCCACATACTCTAGGTCAGACCCGTCGAGAGTGGTGATTCTAGTCGGGTGGGCGGGTGCTAGCAGCGTTCGATTGAAAAGCATGCATTTAGTTTTACTAGTGTTTAAGAGCAGTTGAAGGCTACTGAAGGATTGTTGTATGGCATTGAAGCTCGTTTGGAGGTTTGTTAACACAGTGTCCAATGAAGGGCCAGATGTATACAAAATGGTGTCGTCTGCGTAGAGGTGGATCTGAGAGTCACCAGCAGCAAGAGCGACATCATTGATATACACGGAGAAAAGTGTCGGCCCAAGAATTGAACCCTGTGGCACCCCCATAGAGACTGCCATAGGTCCAGACAACAGGCCCTCCGATTTGACACACTGAACTCTATCTGAGAAGTAGTTGGTGAACCAGGCGAGGCAGTCATTTGAGAAACCAAGGCTATTTAGTCTGCCAATAAGAATGCGGTGGTTGACAGAGTCGAAAGCCTTGGCCAGGTCGATGAAGACGGCTGCACAGTACTGTCTATTATCAATCGCGGTTATAATATCGTTTAGGACCTTGAGCGTGGCTGAAGTGCACCCGTGACCAGCTCGGAAACCAGATTGCATAGCGGAGAAGGTACGGTGGTATTCGAAAAGGTCGATGATCTGTTTATTAACTTGGCTTTCGAATACTTTCGAAAGGCAGGGCAGGATGGATATAGGTCTGTAGCAGTTTGGATCTAGAGTGTCACCCCCTTTGAAGAGGGGGATGACCGCGGCAGCTTTCCAATCTCTGGGGATCTCAGACGTTATGAAAGAGAGGTTGAACAGACTAGTAATAGGGGTTGCGACAATTTCGGCGGCTAGTTTTAGGAAGAAAGGGTCCAGATTGTCTAGCCCAGCTGATTTGTAGGGGTCCAGATTTTGCAGCGCTTTCAAAACATCAGCTGTCTGAATTTGTGTGAAGGAGAAGCGGGGGGGGCATGGGCAAGTTGCAGCAGAGGGTGCAGAGTTGGTGGCCGGGTTAGTGGTAGCCAGATGGAAAGCATGGCCAGCTGTAGCAAAATGCTTGTTGAAATTCTCGATTATTGTAGATTTATCGGTGGTGATAGTGTTTCCTAGCCTCAGTGCAGTGGGCAGCTGGGAGGAAGTGCTCTTATAAATGGCAACTGGAGTGATGCAAATGATCACGGTATAATTCTGCCAGGCAGGCATAGGCTACTTTGTAGTTAACATTTACTTGCGAAGGTTTTGGGGAAAGCCATTCCTTCCCTACCAGAAGAAGGTTATCATTAGCATCATCGCTAACGGCTACACAAAGTGTAGACATACGCGCGCACCGCACACATGCACACAGACAGGGGCATTCCTGTGCCGTTTCAGAAAGTTCATGGAAATACGAATCACTGATGCATTTTGTTCATGTCTTATGATTGACTTGGGCAAATGAATGCGTTTTCTAACAAGTTGAATAGATTTAGTTGATTTCTTACTAAGTTCAATAAATGTTTGAATATTGTTGAATTTCGGTTTAATGTCTGGATTCCGTGATTCGGTCCGCAACGCCTATTTTATAGGGCCCTAGTCAATGAACTTGTCATAAATCAACATAGGATATGCCCTCTTCCCCCCCCCCCCAACAAGACTCAGATATATATATATATATATTGGAAATGTAAGCAGGGGTTGAGCTTCTTCAGTTTGTGTCACAAAGTGGATACGTTTCTGTGTCCCTTTCAGAGTGAGTGACACATTGACTTTATATAGTGTACCAAGAGTTGTTCCCTCGCTTACGGCCATACCAGCCTGAATACGCCCGATCTCGTCTGATCTCGGAAGCTAAGCAGGGTCGGGCCTGGTTAGTACTTGGATGGGAGACCGCCTGGGAATACCATGTGCTGTAAGCTTTTTGTCCCAGTAGAGCGTGCTCTTGTGTCATGGAGCAACTGCTTTTTATTTATCACCCTAATAATATCATGGATTGTTATTGGACTAAATGCAGTTTGTGTGCTGCCCTGCCCTGATCAAATCAAATCAAATAATGGACAGTGCGTTTCCCTCAAAATATAGGCAGTACATGCAGCCTTTGTTTTTAGTCTAGGAGACAGTCAATGTCTGTAGTCCATTAGGGCACTATACAATCCCTTCAATGTTTTGCCTGATTCCGTTAATTCCCAAGTTCCCTTTTCTCCGTTTAGATTTCCCCGTTGACCGTTTGTCCCTGTTTTGGCAGGTTTTCGCTCTCAAAAGTACACCTTTTTAATAGCAAAACAGCACAATTGGATGTTCTATGTCCACAACAATGTTTAAACCCTATCAGGTGACCATTTGTGAGGTCTGGGAAAAATGTAAGACATTTAGATGTTGGGGTGTAGTTACCCTTAAATGCAAGCATGCACCAGGAAGAGACCTTTGTTTGGTTAAGCGGTGTTGCTGTAGAACAAATGGCAACTGGAGTGATGCAAATGATCACGGTATAATTCTGCCAGGCAGGCATAGGCTACTTTGTAGTTAACATTTACTTGCGAAGGTTTTGGGGAAAGCCATTCCTTCCCTACCAGAAGAAGGTTATCATTAGCATCATCGCTAACGGCTACACAAAGTGTAGACATACGCGCGCACCGCACACATGCACACAGACAGGGGCATTCCTGTGCCGTTTCAGAAAGTTCATGGAAATACGAATCACTGATGCATTTTGTTCATGTCTTATGATTGACTTGGGCAAATGAATGCGTTTTCTAACAAGTTGAATAGATTTAGTTGATTTCTTACTAAGTTCAATAAATGTTTGAATATTGTTGAATTTCGGTTTAATGTCTGGATTCCGTGATTCGGTCCGCAACGCCTATTTTATAGGGCCCTAGTCAATGAACTTGTCATAAATCAACATAGGATGTGCCCTCTTCCCCCCCCCCCAACAAGACTCAAATATATATATATATATATTGGAAATGTAAGCAGGGGTTGAGCTTCTTCAGTTTGTGTCACAAAGTGGATACGTTTCTGTGTCCTTTTCAGAGTGAGTGACACATTGACTTTATATAGTGTACCAAGAGTTGTTCCCTCGCTTACGGCCATACCAGCCTGAATACGCCCGATCTCGTCCGATCTCGGAAGCTAAGCAGGGTCGGTCCTGGTTAGTACTTGGATGGGAGACCGCCTGGGAATACCAGGTGCTGTAAGCTTTTTGTCCCAGTAGAGCGTGCTCTTGTGTCATGGAGCAACTGCTTTTTATTTATCACCCTAATAATATCATGGATTGTTATTGGACTAAATGCAGTTTGTGTGCTGCCCTGCCCTGATCAAATCAAATCAAATAATGGACAGTGCGTTTCCCTCAAAATATAGGCAGTACATGCAGCCTTTGTTTTTAGTCTAGGAGACAGTCAATGTCTGTAGTCCATTAGGGCACTATACAATCCCTTCAATGTTTTGCCTGATTCCGTTAATTCCCAAGTTCCCTTTTCTCCGTTTAGATTTCCCCGTTGACCGTTTGTCCCTGTTTTGGCAGGTTTTCGCTCTCAAAAGTACACCTTTTTAATAGCAAAACAGCACAATTGGATGTTCTATGTCCACAACAATGTTTAAACCCTATCAGGTGACCATTTGTGAGGTCTGGGAAAAATGTAAGACATTTAGATGTTGGGGTGTAGTTACCCTTAAATGCAAGCATGCACCAGGAAGAGACCTTTGTTTGGTTAAGCGGTGTTGCTGTAGAACAAATGGCAACTGGAGTGATGCAAATGATCACGGTATAATTCTGCCAGGCAGGCATAGGCTACTTTGTAGTTAACATTTACTTGCGAAGGTTTTGGGGAAAGCCATTCCTTCCCTACCAGAAGAAGGTTATCATTAGCATCATCGCTAACGGCTACACAAAGTGTAGACATACGCGCGCACCGCACACATGCACACAGACAGGGGCATTCCTGTGCCGTTTCAGAAAGTTCATGGAAATACGAATCACTGATGCATTTTGTTCATGTCTTATGATTGACTTGGGCAAATGAATGCGTTTTCTAACAAGTTGAATAGATTTAGTTGATTTCTTACTAAGTTCAATAAATGTTTGAATATTGTTGAATTTCGGTTTAATGTCTGGATTCCGTGATTCGGTCCGCAACGCCTATTTTATAGGGCCCTAGTCAATGAACTTGTCATAAATCAACATAGGATATGCCCTCTTCCCCCCCCCCCCAACAAGACTCAAATATATATATATATATATTGGAAATGTAAGCAGGGGTTGAGCTTCTTCAGTTTGTGTCACAAAGTGGATACGTTTCTGTGTCCCTTTCAGAGTGAGTGACACATTGACTTTATATAGTGTACCAAGAGTTGTTCACTCGCTTACGGCCATACCAGCCTGAATACGCCCGATCTCGTCTGATCTTGGAAGCTAAGCAGGGTCGGGCCTGGTTAGTACTTGGATGGGAGACCGCCTGGGAATACCATGTGCTGTAAGCTTTTTGTCCCAGTAGAGCGTGCTCTTGTGTCATGGAGCAACTGCTTTTTATTTATCACCCTAATAATATCATGGATTGTTATTGGACTAAATGCAGTTTGTGTGCTGCCCTGCCCTGATCAAATCAAATCAAATAATGGACAGTGCGTTTCCCTCAAAATATAGGCAGTACATGCAGCCTTTGTTTTTAGTCTAGGAGACAGTCAATGTCTGTAGTCCATTAGGGCACTATACAATCCCTTCAATGTTTTGCCTGATTCCGTTAATTCCCAAGTTCCCTTTTCTCCGTTTAGATTTCCCCGTTGACCGTTTGTCCCTGTTTTGGCAGGTTTTCGCTCTCAAAAGTACACCTTTTTAATAGCAAAACAGCACAATTGTATGTTCTATGTCCACAACAATGTTTAAACCCTATCAGGTGACCATTTGTGAGGTCTGGGAAAAATGTAAGACATTTAGATGTTGGGGTGTAGTTACCCTTAAATGCAAGCATGCACCAGGAAGAGACCTTTGTTTGGTTAAGCGGTGTTGCTGTAGAACAAATGGCAACTGGAGTGATGCAAATGATCACGGTATAATTCTGCCAGGCAGGCATAGGCTACTTTGTAGTTAACATTTACTTGCGAAGGTTTTGGGGAAAGCCATTCCTTCCCTACCAGAAGAAGGTTATCATTAGCATCATCGCTAACGGCTACACAAAGTGTAGACATACGCGCGCACCGCACACATGCACACAGACAGGGGCATTCCTGTGCCGTTTCAGAAAGTTCATGGAAATACGAATCACTGATGCATTTTGTTCATGTCTTATGATTGACTTGGGCAAATGAATGCGTTTTCTAACAAGTTGAATAGATTTAGTTGATTTCTTACTAAGTTCAATAAATGTTTGAATATTGTTGAATTTCGGTTTAATGTCTGGATTCCGTGATTCGGTCCGCAACGCCTATTTTATAGGGCCCTAGTCAATGAACTTGTCATAAATCAACATAGGATGTGCCCTCTTCCCCCCCCCCAACAAGACTCAAATATATATATATATATATTGGAAATGTAAGCAGGGGTTGAGCTTCTTCAGTTTGTGTCACAAAGTGGATACGTTTCTGTGTCCTTTTCAGAGTGAGTGACACATTGACTTTATATAGTGTACCAAGAGTTGTTCCCTCGCTTACGGCCATACCAGCCTGAATACGCCCGATCTCGTCCGATCTCGGAAGCTAAGCAGGGTCGGTCCTGGGTAGTACTTGGATGGGAGACCGCCTGGGAATACCAGGTGCTGTAAGCTTTTTGTCCCAGTAGAGCGTGCTCTTGTGTCATGGAGCAACTGCTTTTTATTTATCACCCTAATAATATCATGGATTGTTATTGGACTAAATGCAGTTTGTGTGCTGCCCTGCCCTGATCAAATCAAATCAAATAATGGACAGTGCGTTTCCCTCAAAATATAGGCAGTACATGCAGCCTTTGTTTTTAGTCTAGGAGACAGTCAATGTCTGTAGTCCATTAGGGCACTATACAATCCCTTCAATGTTTTGCCTGATTCCGTTAATTCCCAAGTTCCCTTTTCTCCGTTTAGATTTCCCCGTTGACCGTTTGTCCCTGTTTTGGCAGGTTTTCGCTCTCAAAAGTACACCTTTTTAATAGCAAAACAGCACAATTGTATGTTCTATGTCCACAACAATGTTTAAACCCTATCAGGTGACCATTTGTGAGGTCTGGGAAAAATGTAAGACATTTAGATGTTGGGGTGTAGTTACCCTTAAATGCAAGCATGCACCAGGAAGAGACCTTTGTTTGGTTAAGCGGTGTTGCTGTAGAACAAATGGCAACTGGAGTGATGCAAATGATCACGGTATAATTCTGCCAGGCAGGCATAGGCTACTTTGTAGTTAACATTTACTTGCGAAGGTTTTGGGGAAAGCCATTCCTTCCCTACCAGAAGAAGGTTATCATTAGCATCATCGCTAACGGCTACACAAAGTGTAGACATACGCGCGCACCGCACACATGCACACAGACAGGGGCATTCCTGTGCCGTTTCAGAAAGTTCATGGAAATACGAATCACTGATGCATTTTGTTCATGTCTTATGATTGACTTGGGCAAATGAATGCGTTTTCTAACAAGTTGAATAGATTTAGTTGATTTCTTACTAAGTTCAATAAATGTTTGAATATTGTTGAATTTCGGTTTAATGTCTGGATTCCGTGATTCGGTCCGCAACGCCTATTTTATAGGGCCCTAGTCAATGAACTTGTCATAAATCAACATAGGATGTGCCCTCTTCCCCCCCCCCCCAACAAGACTCAAATATATATATATATATATATTGGAAATGTAAGCAGGGGTTGAGCTTCTTCAGTTTGTGTCACAAAGTGGATACGTTTCTGTGTCCTTTTCAGAGTGAGTGACACATTGACTTTATATAGTGTACCAAGAGTTGTTCCCTCGCTTACGGCCATACCAGCCTGAATACGCCCGATCTCGTCAGATCTCGGAAGCTAAGCAGGTTTAGGGCTGGTTAGTACTTGGATGGGGGACCACCTTGGAATACCAGTTGCTGTAAAAGCATGTAAGAAGCTATGACGTGGACTGATAATCTGCGTTATAGGCTGAGATGTGAAGATGTGAAATATGAAGCTATGATATGGAAAAAAATAAGCTGTGAATGCTATGAGATGTGAAGATGTGATGTGAAATATGAAGCTATGATATGTAAAATTAAGCTGTGAAGCTATGAGATGTGAAATATGAAGCTATGATATGTAAAAATAAGCTGTGAAGCTATGAGATGTGAAGATGTGATGTGAAATATGAAGCTATGATATGTAAAAATAAGCTGTGAAGATGTGATGTGAAATATGAAGCTATGATATGTAAAAATAAGCTGTGAAGCTATGAGATGTGAAATATGAAGCTATGATATGTAAAAAATAAGCTGTGAAGCTATGAGATGTGAAGATGTGATGTGAAATATGAAGCTATGATATGTAAAAAAATATAAGCTGTAAAAAAGCTATGATGGGTTAATTCTTTAAACAAAAAAAAAAAAAAAAAAAAATACGCCCGATCTCGTCCGATCTCGGAAGCTAAGCAGGGTCGGTCCTGGTTAGTACTTGGATGGGAGACCGCCTGGGAATACCAGGTGCTGTAAGCTTTTTGTCCCAGTAGAGCGTGCTCTTGTGTCATGGAGCAACTGCTTATATTTATCACCCTAATAATATCATGGATTGTTATTGGACTAAAAGCTGTTTGTGTGCTGCCCTGCCCTGATCAAATCAAATCAAATAATGGACAGTGCGTTTCCCTCAAAATATAGGCAGTACATGCAGCCTTTGTTTTTAGTCTAGGAGACAGTCAATGTCTGTAGTCCATTAGGGCACTATACAATCCCTTCAATGTTTTGCCTGATTCCGTTAATTCCCAAGTTCCCTTTTCTCCGTTTAGATTTCCCCGTTGACCGTTTGTCCCTGTTTTGGCAGGTTTTCGCTCTCAAAAGTACACCTTTTTAATAGCAAAACAGCACAATTGGATGTTCTATGTCCACAACAATGTTTAAACCCTATCAGGTGACCATTTGTGAGGTCTGGGAAAAATGTAAGACATTTAGATGTTGGGGTGTAGTTACCCTTAAATGCAAGCATGCACCAGGAAGAGACCTTTGTTTGGTTAAGCGGTGTTGCTGTAGAACAAATGGCAACTGGAGTGATGCAAATGATCACGGTATAATTCTGCCAGGCAGGCATAGGCTACTTTGTAGTTAACATTTACTTGCGAAGGTTTTGGGGAAAGCCATTCCTTCCCTACCAGAAGAAGGTTATCATTAGCATCATCGCTAACGGCTACACAAAGTGTAGACATACGCGCGCACCGCACACATGCACACAGACAGGGGCATTCCTGTGCCGTTTCAGAAAGTTCATGGAAATACGAATCACTGATGCATTTTGTTCATGTCTTATGATTGACTTGGGCAAATGAATGCGTTTTCTAACAAGTTGAATAGATTTAGTTGATTTCTTACTAAGTTCAATAAATGTTTGAATATTGTTGAATTTCGGTTTAATGTCTGGATTCCGTGATTCGGTCCGCAACGCCTATTTTATAGGGCCCTAGTCAATGAACTTGTCATAAATCAACATAGGATATGCCCTCTTCCCCCCCCCCCCAACAAGACTCAAATATATATATATATATATATTGGAAATGTAAGCAGGGGTTGAGCTTCTTCAGTTTGTGTCACAAAGTGGATACGTTTCTGTGTCCCTTTCAGAGTGAGTGACACATTGACTTTATATAGTGTACCAAGAGTTGTTCACTCGCTTACGCCCATACCAGCCTGAATAAGCCCGATCTCGTCTGATCTCGGAAGCTAAGCAGGGTCGGGCCTGGTTAGTACTTGGATGGGAGACCGCCTGGGAATACCATGTGCTGTAAGCTTTTTGTCCCAGTAGAGCTTGCTCTTGTGTCATGGAGCAACTGCTTTTTATTTATCACCCTAATAATATCATGGATTGTTATTGGACTAAATGCAGTTTGTGTGCTGCCCTGCCCTGATCAAATCAAATCAAATAATGGACAGTGCGTTTCCCTCAAAATATAGGCAGTACATGCAGCCTTTGTTTTTAGTCTAGGAGACAGTCAATGTCTGTAGTCCATTAGGGCACTATACAATCCCTTCAATGTTTTGCCTGATTCCGTTAATTCCCAAGTTCCCTTTTCTCCGTTTAGATTTCCCCGTTGACCGTTTGTCCCTGTTTTGGCAG
Organism: Coregonus lavaretus; assembly: GCF_964263955.1. Lineage (NCBI taxonomy): Eukaryota > Metazoa > Chordata > Actinopteri > Salmoniformes > Salmonidae > Coregonus > Coregonus lavaretus. The sequence continues at coordinate 98,124 of NW_028156998.1, read as the reverse complement.
GTTTTCGCTCTCAAAAGTACACCTTTTTAATAGCAAAACAGCACAATTGTATGTTCTATGTCCACAACAATGTTTAAACCCTATCAGGTGACCATTTGTGAGGTCTGGGAAAAATGTAAGACATTTAGATGTTGGGGTGTAGTTACCCTTAAATGCAAGCATGCACCAGGAAGAGACCTTTGTTTGGTTAAGCGGTGTTGCTGTAGAACAAATGGCAACTGGAGTGATGCAAATGATCACGGTATAATTCTGCCAGGCAGGCATAGGCTACTTTGTAGTTAACATTTACTTGCGAAGGTTTTGGGGAAAGCCATTCCTTCCCTACCAGAAGAAGGTTATCATTAGCATCATCGCTAACGGCTACACAAAGTGTAGACATACGCGCGCACCGCACACATGCACACAGACAGGGGCATTCCTGTGCCGTTTCAGAAAGTTCATGGAAATACGAATAACTGATGCATTTTGTTCATGTCTTATGATTGACTTGGGCAAATGAATGCATTTTCTAACAAGTTGAATAGATTTAGTTGATTTCTTACTAAGTTCAATAAATGTTTGAATATTGTTGAATTTCGGTTTAATGTCTGGATTCCGTGATTCGGTCCTCAACGCCTATTTTATAGGGCCCTAGTCAATGAACTTGTCATAAATCAACATAGGATGTGCCCTCTTCCCCCCCCCCCCCAACAAGACTCAAATATATATATATATATATTGGAAATGTAAGCAGGGGTTGAGCTTCTTCAGTTTGTGTCACAAAGTGGATACGTTTCTGTGTCCTTTTCAGAGTGAGTGACACATTGACTTTATATAGTGTACCAAGAGTTGTTCCCTCGCTTACGGCCATACCAGCCTGAATACGTCCGATCTCGGAAGCTAAGCAGGGTCGGTCCTGGTTAGTACTTGGATGGGAGACCGCCTGGGAATACCAGGTGCTGTAAGCTTTTTGTCCCAGTAGAGCGTGCTCTTGTGTCATGGAGCAACTGCTTTTTATTTATCACCCTAATAATATCATGGATTGTTATTGGACTAAATGCAGTTTGTGTGCTGCCCTGCCCTGATCAAATCAAATCAAATAATGGACAGTGCGTTTCCCTCAAAATATAGGCAGTACATGCAGCCTTTGTTTTTAGTCTAGGAGACAGTCAATGTCTGTAGTCCATTAGGGCACTATACAATCCCTTCAATGTTTTGCCTGATTCCGTTAATTCCCAAGTTCCCTTTTCTCCGTTTAGATTTCCCCGTTGACCGTTTGTCCCTGTTTTGGCAGGTTTTCGCTCTCAAAAGTACACCTTTTTAATAGCAAAACAGCACAATTGTATGTTCTATGTCCACAACAATGTTTAAACCCTATCAGGTGACCATTTGTGAGGTCTGGGAAAAATGTAAGACATTTAGATGTTGGGGTGTAGTTACCCTTAAATGCAAGCATGCACCAGGAAGAGACCTTTGTTTGGTTAAGCGGTGTTGCTGTAGAACAAATGGCAACTGGAGTGATGCAAATGATCACGGTATAATTCTGCCAGGCAGGCATAGGCTACTTTGTAGTTAACATTTACTTGCGAAGGTTTTGGGGAATGCCATTCCTTCCATACCAGAAGAAGGTTATCATTAGCATCATCGCTAACGGCTACACAAAGTGTAGACATACGCGCGCACCGCACACATGCACACAGACAGGGGCATTCCTGTGCCGTTTCAGAAAGTTCATGGAAATACGAATCACTGATGCATTTTGTTCATGTCTTATGATTGACTTGGGCAAATGAATGCGTTTTCTAACAAGTTGAATAGATTTAGTTGATTTCTTACTAAGTTCAATAAATGTTTGAATATTGTTGAATTTCGGTTTAATGTCTGGATTCCGTGATTCGGTCCGCAACGCCTATTTTATAGGGCCCTAGTCAATGAACTTGTCATAAATCAACATAGGATATGCCCTCTTCCCCCCCCCCCAACAAGACTCAAATATATATATATATATATTGGAAATGTAAGCAGGGGTTGAGCTTCTTCAGTTTGTGTCACAAAGTGGATACGTTTCTGTGTCCCTTTCAGAGTGAGTGACACATTGACTTTATATAGTGTACCAAGAGTTGTTCCCTCGCTTACGGCCATACCAGCCTGAATACGCCCGATCTCGTCCGATCTCGGAAGCTAAGCAGGGTCGGGCCTGGTTAGTACTTGGATGGGAGACCGCCTGGGAATACCAGGTGCTGTAAGCTTTTTGTCCCAGTAGAGCGTGCTCTTGTGTCATGGAGCAACTGCTTTTTATTTATCACCCTAATAATATCATGGATTGTTATTGGACTAAATGCAGTTTGTGTGCTGCCCTGCCCTGATCAAATAATGGACAGTGCGTTTCCCTCAAAATATAGGCAGTACATGCAGCCTTTGTTTTTAGTCTAGGAGACAGTCAATGTCTGTAGTCCATTAGGGCACTATACAATCCCTTCAATGTTTTGCCTGATTCCGTTAATTCCCAAGTTCCCTTTTCTCCGTTTAGATTTCCCCGTTGACCGTTTGTCCCTGTTTTGGCAGGTTTTCGCTCTCAAAAGTACACCTTTTTAATAGCAAAACAGCACAATTGGATGTTCTATGTCCACAACAATGTTTAAACCCTATCAGGTGACCATTTGTGAGGTCTGGGAAAAATGTAAGACATTTAGATGTTGGGGTGTAGTTACCCTTAAATGCAAGCATGCACCAGGAAGAGACCTTTGTTTGGTTAAGCGGTGTTGCTGTAAAACAAATGGCAACTGGAGTGATGCAAATGATCACGGTATAATTCTGCCAGGCAGGCATAGGCTACTTTGTAGTTAACATTTACTTGCGAAGGTTTTGGGGAAAGCCATTCCTTCCCTACCAGAAGAAGGTTATCATTAGCATCATCGCTAAAGGCTACACAAAGTGTAGACATACGCGCGCACCGCACACATGCACACAGACAGGGGCATTCCTGTGCCGTTTCAGAAAGTTCATGGAAATACGAATCACTGATGCATTTTGTTCATGTCTTATGATTGACTTGGGCAAATGAATGCGTTTTCTAACAAGTTGAATAGATTTAGTTGATTTCTTACTAAGTTCAATAAATGTTTGAATATTGTTGAATTTCGGTTTAATGTCTGGATTCCGTGATTCGGTCCGCAACGCCTATTTTATAGGGCCCTAGTCAATGAACTTGCCATAAATCAACATAGGATATGCCCTCTTCCCCCCCCCCCCAACAAGACTCAAATATATATATATATATATTGGAAATGTAAGCAGGGGTTGAGCTTCTTCAGTTTGTGTCACAAAGTGGATACGTTTCTGTGTCCCTTTCAGAGTGAGTGACACATTGACTTTATATAGTGTACCAAGAGTTGTTCCCTCGCTTATGGCCATACCAGCCTGAATACGCCCGATCTCGTCTGATCTCGAAAGCTAAGCAGGGTCGGGTCTGGTTAGTACTTGGATGGGAGACCGCCTGGGAATACCAGGTGCTGTAAGCTTTTTGTCCCAGTAGAGCGTGCTCTTGTGTCATGGAGCAACTGCTTTTTATTTATCACCCTAATAATATCATGGATTGTTATTGGACTAAATGCAGTTTGTGTGCTGCCCTGCCCTGATCAAATCAAATCAAATAATGGACAGTGCGTTTCCCTCAAAATATAGGCAGTACATGCAGCCTTTGTTTTTAGTCTAGGAGACAGTCAATGTCTGTAGTCCATTAGGGCACTATACAATCCCTTCAATGTTTTGCCTGATTCCGTTAATTCCCAAGTTCCCTTTTCTCCGTTTAGATTTCCCCGTTGACCGTTTGTCCCTGTTTTGGCAGGTTTTCGCTCTCAAAAGTACACCTTTTTAATAGCAAAACAGCACAATTGGATGTTCTATGTCCACAACAATGTTTAAACCCTATCAGGTGACCATTTGTGAGGTCTGGGAAAAATGTAAGACATTTAGATGTTGGGGTGTAGTTACCCTTAAATGCAAGCATGCACCAGGAAGAGACCTTTGTTTGGTTAAGCGGTGTTGCTGTAGAACAAATGGCAACTGGAGTGATGCAAATGATCACGGTATAATTCTGCCAGGCAGGCATAGGCTACTTTGTAGTTAACATTTACTTGCGAAGGTTTTGGGGAAAGCCATTCCTTCCCTACCAGAAGAAGGTTATCATTAGCATCATCGCTAACGGCTACACAAAGTGTAGACATACGCGCGCACCGCACACATGCACACAGACAGGGGCATTCCTGTGCCGTTTCAGAAAGTTCATGGAAATACGAATCACTGATGCATTTTGTTCATGTCTTATGATTGACTTGGGCAAATGAATGCGTTTTCTAACAAGTTGAATAGATTTAGTTGATTTCTTACTAAGTTCAATAAATGTTTGAATATTGTTGAATTTCGGTTTAATGTCTGGATTCCGTGATTCGGTCCGCAACGCCTATTTTATAGGGCCCTAGTCAATGAACTTGTCATAAATCAACATAGGATATGCCCTCTTCCCCCCCCCCCCCAACAAGACTCAAATATATATATATATATATTGGAAATGTAAGCAGGGGTTGAGCTTCTTCAGTTTGTGTCACAAAGTGGATACGTTTCTGTGTCCCTTTCAGAGTGAGTGACACATTGACTTTATATAGTGTACCAAGAGTTGTTCACTCGCTTACGGCCATACCAGCCTGAATACGCCCGATCTCGTCTGATCTCGGAAGCTAAGCAGGGTCGGGCCTGGTTAGTACTTGGATGGGAGACCGCCTGGGAATACCAGGGGCTGTAAGCTTTTTGTCCCAGTAGAGCGTGCTCTTGTGTCATGGAGCAACTGCTTTTTATTTATCACCCTAATAATATCATGGATTGTTATTGGACTAAATGCAGTTTGTGTGCTGCCCTGCCCTGATCAAATCAAATCAAATAATGGACAGTGCGTTTCCCTCAAAATATAGGCAGTACATGCAGCCTTTGTTTTTAGTCTAGGAGACAGTCAATGTCTGTAGTCCATTAGGGCACTATACAATCCCTTCAATGTTTTGCCTGATTCCGTTAATTCCCAAGTTCCCTTTTCTCCGTTTAGATTTCCCCGTTGACCGTTTGTCCCTGTTTTGGCAGGTTTTCGCTCTCAAAAGTACACCTTTTTAATAGCAAAACAGCACAATTGGATGTTCTATGTCCACAACAATGTTTAAACCCTATCAGGTGACCATTTGTGAGGTCTGGGAAAAATGTAAGACATTTAGATGTTGGGGTGTAGTTACCCTTAAATGCAAGCATGCACCAGGAAGAGACCTTTGTTTGGTTAAGCGGTGTTGCTGTAGAACAAATGGCAACTGGAGTGATGCAAATGATCACGGTATAATTCTGCCAGGCAGGCATAGGCTACTTTGTAGTTAACATTTACTTGCGAAGGTTTTGGGGAAAGCCATTCCTTCCCTACCAGAAGAAGGTTATCATTAGCATCATCGCTAACGGCTACACAAAGTGTAGACATACGCGCGCACCGCACACATGCACACAGACAGGGGCATTCCTGTGCCGTTTCAGAAAGTTCATGGAAATACGAATCACTGATGCATTTTGTTCATGTCTTATGATTGACTTGGGCAAATGAATGCGTTTTCTAACAAGTTGAATAGATTTAGTTGATTTCTTACTAAGTTCAATAAATGTTTGAATATTGTTGAATTTCGGTTTAATGTCTGGATTCCGTGATTCGGTCCGCAACGCCTATTTTATAGGGCCCTAGTCAATGAACTTGTCATAAATCAACATAGGATATGCCCTCTTCCCCCCCCCCCCAACAAGACTCAAATATATATATATATATATTGGAAATGTAAGCAGGGGTTGAGCTTCTTCAGTTTGTGTCACAAAGTGGATACGTTTCTGTGTCCCTTTCAGAGTGAGTGACACATTGACTTTATATAGTGTACCAAGAGTTGTTCACTCGCTTACGGCCATACCAGCCTGAATACGCCCGATCTCGTCTGATCTCGGAAGCTAAGCAGGGTCGGGCCTGGTTAGTACTTGGATGGGAGACCGCCTGGGAATACCATGTGCTGTAAGCTTTTTGTCCCAGTAGAGCGTGCTCTTGTGTCATGGAGCAACTGCTTTTTATTTATCACCCTAATAATATCATGGATTGTTATTGGACTAAATGCAGTTTGTGTGCTGCCCTGCCCTGATCAAATCAAATCAAATAATGGACAGTGCGTTTCCCTCAAAATATAGGCAGTACATGCAGCCTTTGTTTTTAGTCTAGGAGACAGTCAATGTCTGTAGTCCATTAGGGCACTATACAATCCCTTCAATGTTTTGCCTGATTCCGTTAATTCCCAAGTTCCCTTTTCTCCGTTTTGATTTCCCCGTTGACCGTTTGTCCCTGTTTTGGCAGGTTTTCGCTCTCAAAAGTACACCTTTTTAATAGCAAAACAGCACAATTGGATGTTCTATGTCCACAACAATGTTTAAACCCTATCAGGTGACCATTTGTGAGGTCTGGGAAAAATGTAAGACATTTAGATGTTGGGGTGTAGTTACCCTTAAATGCAAGCATGCACCAGGAAGAGACCTTTGTTTGGTTAAGCGGTGTTGCTGTAGAACAAATGGCAACTGGAGTGATGCAAATGATCACGGTATAATTCTGCCAGGCAGGCATAGGCTACTTTGTAGTTAACATTTACTTGCGAAGGTTTTGGGGAAAGCCATTCCTTCCCTACCAGAAGAAGGTTATCATTAGCATCATCGCTAACGGCTACACAAAGTGTAGACATACGCGCGCACCGCACACATGCACACAGACAGGGGCATTCCTGTGCCGTTTCAGAAAGTTCATGGAAATACGAATCACTGATGCATTTTGTTCATGTCTTATGATTGACTTGGGCAAATGAATGCGTTTTCTAACAAGTTGAATAGATTTAGTTGATTTCTTACTAAGTTCAATAAATGTTTGAATATTGTTGAATTTCGGTTTAATGTCTGGATTCCGTGATTCGGTCCGCAACGCCTATTTTATAGGGCCCTAGTCAATGAACTTGTCATAAATCAACATAGGATATGCCCTCTTCCCCCCCCCCCCAACAAGACTCAAATATATATATATATATATTGGAAATGTAAGCAGGGGTTGAGCTTCTTCAGTTTGTGTCACAAAGTGGATACGTTTCTGTGTCCCTTTCAGAGTGAGTGACACATTGACTTTATATAGTGTACCAAGAGTTGTTCACTCGCTTACGGCCATACCAGCCTGAATACGCCCGATCTCGTCTGATCTCGGAAGCTAAGCAGGGTCGGGCCTGGTTAGTACTTGGATGGGAGACCGCCTGGGAATACCATGTGCTGTAAGCTTTTTGTCCCAGTAGAGCGTGCTCTTGTGTCATGGAGCAACTGCTTTTTATTTATCACCCTAATAATATCATGGATTGTTATTGGACTAAATGCAGTTTGTGTGCTGCCCTGCCCTGATCAAATCAAATCAAATAATGGACAGTGCGTTTCCCTCAAAATATAGGCAGTACATGCAGCCTTTGTTTTTAGTCTAGGAGACAGTCAATGTCTGTAGTCCATTAGGGCACTATACAATCCCTTCAATGTTTTGCCTGATTCCGTTAATTCCCAAGTTCCCTTTTCTCCGTTTAGATTTCCCCGTTGACCGTTTGTCCCTGTTTTGGCAGGTTTTCGCTCTCAAAAGTACACCTTTTTAATAGCAAAACAGCACAATTGGATGTTCTATGTCCACAACAATGTTTAAACCCTATCAGGTGACCATTTGTGAGGTCTGGGAAAAATGTAAGACATTTAGATGTTGGGGTGTAGTTACCCTTAAATGCAAGCATGCACCAGGAAGAGACCTTTGTTTGGTTAAGCGGTGTTGCTGTAGAACAAATGGCAACTGGAGTGATGCAAATGATCACTGTATAATTCTGCCAGGCAGGCATAGGCTACTTTGTAGTTAACATTTACTTGCGAAGGTTTTGGGGAAAGCCATTCCTTCCCTACCAGAAGAAGGTTATCATTAGCATCATCGCTAACGGCTACACAAAGTGTAGACATACGCGCGCACCGCACACATGCACACAGACAGGGGCATTCCTGTGCCGTTTCAGAAAGTTCATGGAAATACGAATCACTGATGCATTTTGTTCATGTCTTATGATTGACTTGGGCAAATGAATGCGTTTTCTAACAAGTTGAATAGATTTAGTTGATTTCCTACTAAGTTCAATAAATGTTTGAATATTGTTGAATTTCGGTTTAATGTCTGGATTCCGTGATTCGGTCCGCAACGCCTATTTTATAGGGCCCTAGTCAATGAACTTGTCATAAATCAACATAGGATATGCCCTCTTCCCCCCCCCCCAACAAGACTCAAATATATATATATATATATTGGAAATGTAAGCAGGGGTTGAGCTTCTTCAGTTTGTGTCACAAAGTGGATACGTTTCTGTGTCCTTTTCAGAGTGAGTGACACATTGACTTTATATAGTGTACCAAGAGTTGTTCTCTCGCTTACGGCCATACCAGCCTGAATACGCCCGATCTCGTCCGATCTCGGAAGCTAAGCAGGGTCGGGCCTGGTTAGTACTTGGATGGGAGACCGCCTGGGAATACCAGGTGCTGTAAGCTTTTTGTCCCAGTAGAGCGTGCTCTTGTGTCATGGAGCAACTGCTTTTTATTTATCACCCTAATAATATCATGGATTGTTATTGGACTAAATGCAGTTTGTGTGCTGCCCTGCCCTGATCAAATCAAATCAAATAATGGACAGTGCGTTTCCCTCAAAATATAGGCAGTACATGCAGCCTTTGTTTTTAGTCTAGGAGACAGTCAATGTCTGTAGTCCATTAGGGCACTATACAATCCCTTCAATGTTTTGCCTGATTCCGTTAATTCCCAAGTTCCCTTTTCTCCGTTTAGATTTCCCCGTTGACCGTTTGTCCCTGTTTTGGCAGGTTTTCGCTCTCAAAAGTACACCTTTTTAATAGCAAAACAGCACAATTGGATGTTCTATGTCCACAACAATGTTTAAACACTATCAGGTGACCATTTGTGAGGTCTGGGAAAAATGTAAGACATTTAGATGTTGGGGTGTAGTTACCCTTAAATGCAAGCATGCACCAGGAAGAGACCTTTGTTTGGTTAAGCGGTGTTGCTGTAGAACAAATGGCAACTGGAGTGATGCAAATGATCACGGTATAATTCTGCCAGGCAGGCATAGGCTACTTTGTAGTTAACATTTACTTGCGAAGGTTTTGGGGAAAGCCATTCCTTCCATACCAGAAGAAGGTTATCATTAGCATCATCGCTAACGGCTACACAAAGTGTAGACATACGCGCGCACCGCACACATGCACACAGACAGGGGCATTCCTGTGCCGTTTCAGAAAGTTCATGGAAATACGAATCACTGATGCATTTTGTTCATGTCTTATGATTGACTTGGGCAAATGAATGCGTTTTCTAACAAGTTGAATAGATTTAGTTGATTTCTTACTAAGTTCAATAAATGTTTGAATATTGTTGAATTTCGGTTTAATGTCTGGATTCCGTGATTCGGTCCGCAACGCCTATTTTATAGGGCCCTAGTCAATGAACTTGTCATAAATCAACATAGGATATGCCCTCTTCCCCCCCCCCCCAACAAGACTCAAATATATATATATATATATTGGAAATGTAAGCAGGGGTTGAGCTTCTTCAGTTTGTGTCACAAAGTGGATACGTTTCTGTGTCCCTTTCAGAGTGAGTGACACATTGACTTTATATAGTGTACCAAGAGTTGTTCCCTCGCTTACGGCCATACCAGCCTGAATACGCCGGATCTCGTCCGATCTCGGAAGCTAAGCAGGGTCGGGCCTGGTTAGTACTTGGATGGGAGACCGCCTGGGAATACCAGGTGCTGTAAGCTTTTTGTCCCAGTAGAGCGTGCTCTTGTGTCATGGAGCAACTGCTTTTTATTTATCACCCTAATAATATCATGGATTGTTATTGGACTAAATGCAGTTTGTGTGCTGCCCTGCCCTGATCAAATCAAATCAAATAATGGACAGTGCGTTTCCCTCAAAATATAGGCAGTACATGCAGCCTTTGTTTTTAGTCTAGGAGACAGTCAATGTCTGTAGTCCATTAGGGCACTATACAATCCCTTCAATGTTTTGCCTGATTCCGTTAATTCCCAAGTTCCCTTTTCTCCGTTTAGATTTCCCCGTTGACCGTTTGTCCCTGTTTTGGCAGGTTTTCGCTCTCAAAAGTACACCTTTTTAATAGCAAAACAGCACAATTGGATGTTCTATGTCCACAACAATGTTTAAACCCTATCAGGTGACCATTTGTGAGGTCTGGGAAAAATGTAAGACATTTAGATGTTGGGGTGTAGTTACCCTTAAATGCAAGCATGCACCAGGAAGAGACCTTTGTTTGGTTAAGCGGTGTTGCTGTAGAACAAATGGCAACTGGAGTGATGCAAATGATCACGGTATAATTCTGCCAGGCAGGCATAGGCTACTTTGTAGTTAACATTTACTTGCGAAGGTTTTGGGGAAAGCCATTCCTTCCCTACCAGAAGAAGGTTATCATTAGCATCATCGCTAACGGCTACACAAAGTGTAGACATACGCGCGCACCGCACACATGCACACAGACAGGGGCATTCCTGTGCCGTTTCAGAAAGTTCATGGAAATACGAATCACTGATGCATTTTGTTCATGTCTTATGATTGACTTGGGCAAATGAATGCGTTTTCTAACAAGTTGAATAGATTTAGTTGATTTCTTACTAAGTTCAATAAATGTTTGAATATTGTTGAATTTCGGTTTAATGTCTGGATTCCGTGATTCGGTCCGCAACGCCTATTTTATAGGGCCCTAGTCAATGAACTTGCCATAAATCAACATAGGATATGCCCTCTTCCCCCCCCCCCCAACAAGACTCAAATATATATATATATATATATTGGAAATGTAAGCAGGGGTTGAGCTTCTTCAGTTTGTGTCACAAAGTGGATACGTTTCTGTGTCCCTTTCAGAGTGAGTGACACATTGACTTTATATAGTGTACCAAGAGTTGTTCCCTCGCTTATGGCCATACCAGCCTGAATACGCCCGATCTCGTCTGATCTCGAAAGCTAAGCAGGGTCGGGTCTGGTTAGTACTTGGATGGGAGACCGCCTGGGAATACCAGGTGCTGTAAGCTTTTTGTCCCAGTAGAGCGTGCTCTTGTGTCATGGAGCAACTGCTTTTTATTTATCACCCTAATAATATCATGGATTGTTATTGGACTAAATGCAGTTTGTGTGCTGCCCTGCCCTGATCAAATCAAATCAAATAATGGACAGTGCGTTTCCCTCAAAATATAGGCAGTACATGCAGCCTTTGTTTTTAGTCTAGGAGACAGTCAATGTCTGTAGTCCATTAGGGCACTATACAATCCCTTCAATGTTTTGCCTGATTCCGTTAATTCCCAAGTTCCCTTTTCTCCGTTTAGATTTCCCCGTTGACCGTTTGTCCCTGTTTTGGCAGGTTTTCGCTCTCAAAAGTACACCTTTTTAATAGCAAAACAGCACAATTGGATGTTCTATGTCCACAACAATGTTTAAACCCTATCAGGTGACCATTTGTGAGGTCTGGGAAAAATGTAAGACATTTAGATGTTGGGGTGTAGTTACCCTTAAATGCAAGCATGCACCAGGAAGAGACCTTTGTTTGGTTAAGCGGTGTTGCTGTAGAACAAATGGCAACTGGAGTGATGCAAATGATCACGGTATAATTCTGCCAGGCAGGCATAGGCTACTTTGTAGTTAACATTTACTTGCGAAGGTTTTGGGGAAAGCCATTCCTTCCCTACCAGAAGAAGGTTATCATTAGCATCATCGCTAACGGCTACACAAAGTGTAGACATACGCGCGCACCGCACACATGCACACAGACAGGGGCATTCCTGTGCCGTTTCAGAAAGTTCATGGAAATACGAATCACTGATGCATTTTGTTCATGTCTTATGATTGACTTGGGCAAATGAATGCGTTTTCTAACAAGTTGAATAGATTTAGTTGATTTCTTACTAAGTTCAATAAATGTTTGAATATTGTTGAATTTCGGTTTAATGTCTGGATTCCGTGATTCGGTCCGCAACGCCTATTTTATAGGGCCCTAGTCAATGAACTTGCCATAAATCAACATAGGATATGCCCTCTTCCCCCCCCCCCCAACAAGACTCAAATATATATATATATAAATTGGAAATGTAAGCAGGGGTTGAGCTTCTTCAGTTTGTGTCACAAAGTGGATACGTTTCTGTGTCCCTTTCAGAGTGAGTGACACATTGACTTTATATAGTGTACCAAGAGTTGTTCCCTCGCTTATGGCCATACCAGCCTGAATACGCCCGATCTCGTCTGATCTCGAAAGCTAAGCAGGGTCGGGTCTGGTTAGTACTTGGATGGGAGACCGCCTGGGAATACCAGGTGCTGTAAGCTTTTTGTCCCAGTAGAGCGTGCTCTTGTGTCATGGAGCAACTGCTTTTTATTTATCACCCTAATAATATCATGGATTGTTATTGGACTAAATGCAGTTTGTGTGCTGCCCTGCCCTGATCAAATCAAATCAAATAATGGACAGTGCGTTTCCCTCAAAATATAGGCAGTACATGCAGCCTTTGTTTTTAGTCTAGGAGACAGTCAATGTCTGTAGTCCATTAGGGCACTATACAATCCCTTCAATGTTTTGCCTGATTCCGTTAATTCCCAAGTTCCCTTTTCTCCGTTTAGATTTCCCCGTTGACCGTTTGTCCCTGTTTTGGCAGGTTTTCGCTCTCAAAAGTACACCTTTTTAATAGCAAAACAGCACAATTGGATGTTCTATGTCCACAACAATGTTTAAACCCTATCAGGTGACCATTTGTGAGGTCTGGGAAAAATGTAAGACATTTAGATGTTGGGGTGTAGTTACCCTTAAATGCAAGCATGCACCAGGAAGAGACCTTTGTTTGGTTAAGCGGTGTTGCTGTAGAACAAATGGCAACTGGAGTGATGCAAATGATCACGGTATAATTCTGCCAGGCAGGCATAGGCTACTTTGTAGTTAACATTTACTTGCGAAGGTTTTGGGGAAAGCCATTCCTTCCCTACCAGAAGAAGGTTATCATTAGCATCATCGCTAACGGCTACACAAAGTGTAGACATACGCGCGCACCGCACACATGCACACAGACAGGGGCATTCCTGTGCCGTTTCAGAAAGTTCATGGAAATACGAATCACTGATGCATTTTGTTCATGTCTTATGATTGACTTGGGCAAATGAATGCGTTTTCTAACAAGTTGAATAGATTTAGTTGATTTCTTACTAAGTTCAATAAATGTTTGAATATTGTTGAATTTCGGTTTAATGTCTGGATTCCGTGATTCGGTCCGCAACGCCTATTTTATAGGGCCCTAGTCAATGAACTTGTCATAAATCAACATAGGATATGCCCTCTTCCCCCCCCCCCCCAACAAGACTCAAATATATATATATATATATTGGAAATGTAAGCAGGGGTTGAGCTTCTTCAGTTTGTGTCACAAAGTGGATACGTTTCTGTGTCCCTTTCAGAGTGAGTGACACATTGACTTTATATAGTGTACCAAGAGTTGTTCACTCGCTTACGGCCATACCAGCCTGAATACGCCCGATCTCGTCTGATCTCGGAAGCTAAGCAGGGTTGGGCCTGGTTAGTACTTGGATGGGAGACCGCCTGGGAATACCATGTGCTGTAAGCTTTTTGTCCCAGTAGAGCGTGCTCTTGTGTCATGGAGCAACTGCTTTTTATTTATCACCCTAATAATATCATGGATTGTTATTGGACTAAATGCAGTTTGTGTGCTGCCCTGCCCTGATCAAATCAAATCAAATAATGGACAGTGCGTTTCCCTCAAAATATAGGCAGTACATGCAGCCTTTGTTTTTAGTCTAGGAGACAGTCAATGTCTGTAGTCCATTAGGGCACTATACAATCCCTTCAATGTTTTGCCTGATTCCGTTAATTCCCAAGTTCCCTTTTCTCCGTTTAGATTTCCCCGTTGACCGTTTGTCCCTGTTTTGGCAGGTTTTCGCTCTCAAAAGTACACCTTTTTAATAGCAAAACAGCACAATTGGATGTTCTATGTCCACAACAATGTTTAAACCCTATCAGGTGACCATTTGTGAGGTCTGGGAAAAATGTAAGACATTTAGATGTTGGGGTGTAGTTACCCTTAAATGCAAGCATGCACCAGGAAGAGACCTTTGTTTGGTTAAGCGGTGTTGCTGTAGAACAAATGGCAACTGGAGTGATGCAAATGATCACGGTATAATTCTGCCAGGCAGGCATAGGCTACTTTGTAGTTAACATTTACTTGCGAAGGTTTTGGGGAAAGCCATTCCTTCCCTACCAGAAGAAGGTTATCATTAGCATCATCGCTAACGGCTACACAAAGTGTAGACATACGCGCGCACCGCACACATGCACACAGACAGGGGCATTCCTGTGCCGTTTCAGAAAGTTCATGGAAATACGAATCACTGATGCATTTTGTTCATGTCTTATGATTGACTTGGGCAAATGAATGCGTTTTCTAACAAGTTGAATAGATTTAGTTGATTTCTTACTAAGTTCAATAAATGTTTGAATATTGTTGAATTTCGGTTTAATGTCTGGATTCCGTGATTCGGTCCGCAACGCCTATTTTATAGGGCCCTAGTCAATGAACTTGTCATAAATCAACATAGGATATGCCCTCTTCCCCCCCCCCCCCAACAAGACTCAAATATATATATATATATATTGGAAATGTAAGCAGGGGTTGAGCTTCTTCAGTTTGTGTCACAAAGTGGATACGTTTCTGTGTCCCTTTCAGAGTGAGTGACACATTGACTTTATATAGTGTACCAAGAGTTGTTCCCTCGCTTACGGCCATACCAGCCTGAATACGCCCGATCTCGTCTGATCTCGGAAGTTAAGCAGGGTCGGGCCTGGTTAGTACTTGGATGGGAGACCGCCTGGGAATACCATGTGCTGTAAGCTTTTTGTCCCAGTAGAGCGTGCTCTTGTGTCATGGAGCAACTGCTTTTTATTTATCACCCTAATAATATCATGGATTGTTATTGGACTAAATGCAGTTTGTGTGCTGCCCTGCCCTGATCAAATCAAATCAAATAATGGACAGTGCGTTTCCCTCAAAATATAGGCAGTACATGCAGCCTTTGTTTTTAGTCTAGGAGACAGTCAATGTCTGTAGTCCATTAGGGCACTATACAATCCCTTCAATGTTTTGCCTGATTCCGTTAATTCCCAAGTTCCCTTTTCTCCGTTTAGATTTCCCCGTTGACCGTTTGTCCCTGTTTTGGCAGGTTTTCGCTCTCAAAAGTACACCTTTTTAATAGCAAAACAGCACAATTGGATGTTCTATGTCCACAACAATGTTTAAACCCTATCAGGTGACCATTTGTGAGGTCTGGGAAAAATGTAAGACATTTAGATGTTGGGGTGTAGTTACCCTTAAATGCAAGCATGCACCAGGAAGAGACCTTTGTTTGGTTAAGCGGTGTTGCTGTAGAACAAATGGCAACTGGAGTGATGCAAATGATCACGGTATAATTCTGCCAGGCAGGCATAGGCTACTTTGTAGTTAACATTTACTTGCGAAGGTTTTGGGGAAAGCCATTCCTTCCCTACCAGAAGAAGGTTATCATTAGCATCATCGCTAACGGCTACACAAAGTGTAGACATACGCGCGCACCGCACACATGCACACAGACAGGGGCATTCCTGTGCCGTTTCAGAAAGTTCATGGAAATACGAATCACTGATGCATTTTGTTCATGTCTTATGATTGACTTGGGCAAATGAATGCGTTTTCTAACAAGTTGAATAGATTTAGTTGATTTCTTACTAAGTTCAATAAATGTTTGAATATTGTTGAATTTCGGTTTAATGTCTGGATTCCGTGATTCGGTCCGCAACGCCTATTTTATAGGGCCCTAGTCAATGAACTTGTCATAAATCAACATAGGATATGCCCTCTTCCCCCCCCCCCCAACAAGACTCAAATATATATATATATATATTGGAAATGTAAGCAGGGGTTGAGCTTCTTCAGTTTGTGTCACAAAGTGGATACGTTTCTGTGTCCCTTTCAGAGTGAGTGACACATTGACTTTATATAGTGTACCAAGAGTTGTTCACTCGCTTACGGCCATACCAGCCTGAATACGCCCGATCTCGTCTGATCTCGGAAGCTAAGCAGGGTCGGGCCTGGTTAGTACTTGGATGGGAGACCGCCTGGGAATACCATGTGCTGTAAGCTTTTTGTCCCAGTAGAGCGTGCTCTTGTGTCATGGAGCAACTGCTTTTTTATTTATCACCCTAATAATATCATGGATTGTTATTGGACTAAATGCAGTTTGTGTGCTGCCCTGCCCTGATCAAATCAAATCAAATAATGGACAGTGCGTTTCCCTCAAAATATAGGCAGTACATGCAGCCTTTGTTTTTAGTCTAGGAGACAGTCAATGTCTGTAGTCCATTAGGGCACTATACAATCCCTTCAATGTTTTGCCTGATTCCGTTAATTCCCAAGTTCCCTTTTCTCCGTTTAGATTTCCCCGTTGACCGTTTGTCCCTGTTTTGGCAGGTTTTCGCTCTCAAAAGTACACCTTTTTAATAGCAAAACAGCACAATTGGATGTTCTATGTCCACAACAATGTTTAAACCCTATCAGGTGACCATTTGTGAGGTCTGGGAAAAATGTAAGACATTTAGATGTTGGGGTGTAGTTACCCTTAAATGCAAGCATGCACCAGGAAGAGACCTTTGTTTGGTTAAGCGGTGTTGCTGTAGAACAAATGGCAACTGGAGTGATGCAAATGATCACGGTATAATTCTGCCAGGCAGGCATAGGCTACTTTGTAGTTAACATTTACTTGCGAAGGTTTTGGGGAAAGCCATTCCTTCCCTACCAGAAGAAGGTTATCATTAGCATCATCGCTAACGGCTACACAAAGTGTAGACATACGCGCGCACCGCACACATGCACACAGACAGGGGCATTCCTGTGCCGTTTCAGAAAGTTCATGGAAATACGAATCACTGATGCATTTTGTTCATGTCTTATGATTGACTTGGGCAAATGAATGCGTTTTCTAACAAGTTGAATAGATTTAGTTGATTTCTTACTAAGTTCAATAAATGTTTGAATATTGTTGAATTTCGGTTTAATGTCTGGATTCCGTGATTCGGTCCGCAACGCCTATTTTATAGGGCCCTAGTCAATGAACTTGTCATAAATCAACATAGGATATGCCCTCTTCCCCCCCCCCCCAACAAGACTCAAATATATATATATATATATTGGAAATGTAAGCAGGGGTTGAGCTTCTTCAGTTTGTGTCACAAAGTGAATACGTTTCTGTGTCCTTTTCAGAGTGAGTGACACATTGACTTTATATAGTGTACCAAGAGTTGTTCCCTCGCTTACGGCCATACCAGCCTGAATACGCCCGATCTTGTCTGATCTCGGAAGCTAAGCAGGGTCGGGCCTGGTTAGTACTTGGATGGGAGACCGCCTGGGAATACCAGGTGCTGTAAGCTTTTTGTCCCAGTAGAGCGTGCTCTTGTGTCATGGAGCAACTGCTTTTTATTTATCACCCTAATAATATCATGGATTGTTATTGGACTAAATGCAGTTTGTGTGCTGCCCTGCCCTGATCAAATCAAATCAAATAATGGACAGTGCGTTTCCCTCAAAATATAGGCAGTACATGCAGCCTTTGTTTTTAGTCTAGGAGACAGTCAATGTCTGTAGTCCATTAGGGCACTATACAATCCCTTCAATGTTTTGCCTGATTCCGTTAATTCCCAAGTTCCCTTTTCTCCGTTTAGATTTCCCCGTTGACCGTTTGTCCCTGTTTTGGCAGGTTTTCGCTCTCAAAAGTACACCTTTTTAATAGCAAAACAGCACAATTGGATGTTCTATGTCCACAACAATGTTTAAACCCTATCAGGTGACCATTTGTGAGGTCTGGGAAAATTGTAAGACATTTAGATGTTGGGGTGTAGTTACCCTTAAATGCAAGCATGCACCAGGAAGAGACCTTTGTTTGGTTAA